>NC_054868.1:55256240-55431240 GCF_018320785.1 Cheilinus undulatus | reverse complement strand
CAGTTTCTGTTTACTGAAGCTACATGTCTTATATCACAAACCACGCAGTTTAAGAAAGTAAAGGCATGAAGGAGTAAAAAAACTCAACACAGTCTGAAATAATGTTTTTTTATGAAATAAATGCTCGTACACCACACGGAGCATGCCGGTTGAGTATCTAAGCATTAAATGTGTTATCAGCCACTCCGAGCGCTCCCTACGGCATCACCCTCCTGAGCAGCGATGGCTCCTCCTTGACCATCGCCTGGAAGAGTCCCAAACACTGCGGCGGCTCCAAAGTCAACGCTTACTACATCGACAAGAGAAACGCCGACACGTTGGTGTGGAAGGAGGTCAACCTGCAGGCCGTCACCGAGAGGATCTGCACCGTGAGTGGCATCGACCACACACATAGTCTAGGAATCCACACCTTTTAGAGCATACTATTATTCTATTTATCAGCGCAATCTTCACTTTAAATCTCCTTTTCTACACTTTCAGATTGATAATCTGACTGAGGGAAATTTCTACGAGTTTAAGGTCCAGGCCGCTAACATGGCTGGCGTCGGCGTGCCCTCAGCTCCCAGTGCCCCCATGAAATGTGAAGCTTGGACCATGGAGGAACCAGGTAGGGAACCATCTCAGCCTCTGATTCACAAAAAGTGTGGAATACAGAGAATGTTGGGATTTCCTAGTATTTCCCATTTTAAGAGGATTTGCTAGGCTTTTTTGTTCTTAGATTGTTGTGCGGTTCACTGTCTCCTTTTACTATTCCTTCATAAAGACTTTTTAAGCATTACGAACTAAAGTTGAGACATTACTGTTTTCCTCTGGTCCTCATAATACCTGCTCTTTGATTCCATTCCAGGCCCTGCTTATGACCTGAGTTTCAGTGAGGTCAGAAGTCACTCCCTGGTCCTCCTGTGGAAAGCTCCGGTCTACATCGGAGCGAGCGCAGTCACCGGATATCTTGTGGACATGGCCAAGAAGGGCTCATCAGACTTTGTTACTCTGACCCAGGAGGCTGTGAGCCACCGTTACCTGCAGGTACTGGAACAAGATTCTTCAGACTGAATTCACGAGTCAAGTTTTTGATTCATTTTTACACTCTGCAGAAATGAAGATGTTTACATGTTTTCCTCCAGGTGTCCAGTCTTGAAGAAGGAGAAAGCTACGTGTTCAGAGTCCGTGCCGTCAGTGCGAAGGGAGTGGGAAAACCTTCCCAGGTGTCCGAGCCCGTCTGTGCCAGAGCTCTGCCAGGTAACAACATTAACACTTCAGATTTGTGGCCATTAAAGAGTTTCTCGATAGCAATGCAGTGTTCTTTTCCAGTGCATTTAAGTTCTCCACATTTGTACTGGACATAAATGGACACAGCAAAGTGAATCAACAACACATAAGCAGAGACAACAGGACCACATATATCCGGCTTTGAGCAAAAGATAAAAATATTTCCTACTGCTTTTTCTGCCAAGATAAAACCTACTTTTGACACTAGTGTGTGATTAGAGTCTGGGGCCAACTAGATCCAGAAGTGAAGTTAGCCCATCAATGACTCTTCAACAGTTTGGGCACGTCTCCAGAAAGTGGAAAGTCTTTGGCAGCAGACAACAACTTTAGGGCTCTTATTGTCCTTTTAGCGATGGGAGAAGAGTTGTATGTCCTTCTTAAAGTACCGGTGGGCTTTCTGCAGCACTCCTGTACGGACGGCATTAGAGAAAGGAAAGAAAACCCTTTTTACTCGTCCAGCCAGCTGACTGTGCCAAACTTTCAGATCAAGCTGGGACCACAAAGCACACAGTGGGAGATTCTGCTATGGCGGTGGAAAGGCAATTGAAAGTCTGCAGGCGATGAAATGGCCATGGTGTAAGAGTCACAGCAACTTTTATCACCAGAAGGACCCTTTGGTTTTCCCTTTGTCTCCTCCAAAGAGGAAAACGCGTCTTTTTCACACCTTGTGTGAAGTGCTGCAAGGACTACTGGGAAGATGAGCCTCTCAGGCATCATGGCTCTTTGTTCATGATTAGCCTCCAAAATTGGAACAACTCAGGCTTCAGAAGTGTTGTGGAGGCCGAGTCTTTGGATGGTCCCAACAGCATAGACAGCTTTTAACCCCTTAACGCCTGTTGTATCATATTTGATACATACTTTTATGATACCTCTGTCTAATCAATATGATCATAAATGACTAAAAAAAGCTTCTGAATTCAATCTAATAAATGATAAAAATGCCCTCAAGTGGATTATCAGTTACAAAAAAAAACACCTAATGTATCAAATTAGATACAAAAAATATATATGTGTTAAATTTATGGAAACCTTGATTTTTTTGGATTTCATTAGAAAGTGAAATAAACATTTCAAGTACCAAAAAATTAGAATTTTCTGACTTTAATTTGTGTTTTCAGGCTTTAAGGAGTGAAACAAAAATATCTATTATTTTGCAGAAAATGAGTTTGTCCATATCTATGTGTTCCTGTAAAGCGTCCTTGGGATTCTTGAAAGGCGCTATATAAATTCAAGATATTATTATTATTATTATTATTATTATTATTAATGAAGCCAGCAATAAAAGATTGTATGACTTAATTCTTTAATCTCTTTAACTATCATATTTTGCATTACTTAAGGCAAAACACTTTTAAAAATCCAGAGAATGCAAAAGAAAAAAGCCTCTTAAATCAATTGAATGCATGAAGAAATTAGGCAGGAAAACCTCAGGATCGCCTTCCTCCAAGGGAAAATTGAAAATTATTGGGGCGTGCCAATGGCCTAGCGGTTTAAAGGGATATTTCAACATTTTGGCAAATTCGCCCATTGCCATAATCCCTGTAGTCTTACTAATAGGTTTGTTACCTTTTGTTGTCGGTGCAAGCTATTTTTAGATCGGCGGTGCTGAGTTAGAAGCTGCTCTGCCAGCACAATGGATTCTTATGTTATCCTGGCTTTCCCTCCTCAAACTCCTCAAATACACAATCCAACAACTCCAAAACGCTCTTGTGGACCTGCACGTTCACCACGCTATTAGTTAATATAACGTAGAATTATGTAACATTACGACACATGAAGCAAATACTCGGAACTATTTCTTGAGTAAACCACTGGGCGGAGTGACACAGTGCAGCAGCCGTGTCTGGAGTTTAGTTCTGGCTTTGCATTTAACCCTTTACCTACTGAGTCTAAAAATGTTGATTTGGACATATTTTGTTATTTTAGCTGTAAAATAGTCAGGAAATGCCCTAAGTCTGAGAGCTTTGGTCCCTTTTCCCAGGAGTACTTGAACTTGACTTTTCAACATCTGGTTAATGATTATTGCTCATTATATGGAATTGTCAGCAGTTTAAAAGAAGAAAAACACAAAAACAGATTTGTTTCTCATGGCTTTTATGAGAAGAAATGTTGTTATTGCTCATGAAGTTTTGATTTGACATTAGAAATGTGAACCTATACATGTTTAGAACAATCAGCAGTCATTTTTTGAGTCAAGGACTCTGGGTGTGCAGAACACAGTGCAAAAGATAACTATACACATAGGCAACAATTAGTGCAAATGAAGGTGTAAAAATGCATTCTCAACATTCTCAGTAACATATTGTTATTGCACATGACAGACACGCACAAATGCCACTATCTAACACTATTTTTGAAAACTAAACACCACTCTGGCTCGCTCTCCTTTTACTCTCTTCCTTCACTCTCCTTTTTCACTCGTCTTCTGCCAAAGCTGCCATTTTCATGGTGCTGTTTGACATTACCGTAATATATATACCACACATCATATATTGGCGGAAAGCACAGATTCTCAGCTCTCTGTCAGCGTTAGATTTTTTTTTTAGATTGAGCAAACTTTCAAGGAGTTACAGTGTTGAGAATCCATGTAGCGGTCTCGCGATGCTTGGTGTCTTGACATGAATGCCCACGTCATATGGTTGTGAGTACCGTAATGAACCATATATGTGCGCATGCCCACAATTCTCAGCTTTCCAGCACCGTTGGAATTTTTCTGATCGGACAATCTTTAACAGAGTTACGGTAATAATACTCCGGACATATAAAACACAGCGCCGGTGCTGGGTCAGTAGGTAAAGGGTTAACTTTAAAACGCCTCAATCTCGTAATGTTCCATGATTATTTCATAGCGTGCTGAATGTGCAGGTCACAACTTGTCCACCAGAGTGTTTTGGAGTTGTTGGATTGTGTATTTGATGAGTTTGAGGAGGGAAAGCCGGGATACCATAAGAATTCATTGCATTGGCAGAGCAGCTCCTAACTCGGCACCACCGATCTAGAAATAGCTTACACCGACAACGAAAGGTAACGAACCTGTTAGTAAGACTATAAGGATTATGGCAATGGGCGAATTTGCCAAAATGTTGAAGTATCCCTTTAAGGTGTGACCTATGTATGCGGGCAGCTCAGGTTCGAATCCGGACTGTGGCCCTTTGCCACATGTCTCTCCCCATTCTTGACTCTATCCACTGTCCTCCTCTGTCAAATTAAGGCATGAAAAGCCCCCAAATAAATCTTTATTTAAAAAAAAAGAAAAGAAAAATAAAACTGAAAATGTATCTCTGCAAGAATTTATTACAAGAAAATTTCAGAGGTCTTTGAAATTGTTGATGAATCAGAGCCCTATCAAGCTGTGAGCTCTTGTTTTGTATCCCCTCTTTATTTGTATCCTGTTTTTAAATACATCATTGGAAAAATCTAAAGTACAAGGGAATACCGGAATGATCTAACAAAGCATTCCTGCTAAATATGAACCCAAGTGTGATGTGAATTTTATATTTTGGCATCTCTCTCTGGTATAGCTCAGTGGTTTTTTGTCATTCATGTTCCCAGGCACTCAGGAGATCGTTGCTGGCGTGGACGAGGAGACCGGAGACGTCTTCCTGTCTCTGGAGGCCTGTGAGATCAGTGACACATCCAAGTTCATCTGGTCCAAGAACTACAAACCCATCGGAGACTGCCCTAGAGTCGCCGTGACAGCAAAGGGCAGAACGTAAGTGGCAACATGGAGGCCCGAAGTTCATTTCCCTGTAAACGTGCTAGATACTGGTAACCATTTTTCTAATAATTGCATTTCAATTTAGAAAAACATGAGGCCACTGTGGCTTATAGTGGGGTTTTTTAAAGCTATTTTGGCATTGCAGATATGAGCAGAAGAGAACTACAGCAAATATTAAACATGACCCCACCTCTGAGCCACCATGTAGGAAAGAGAACGATGGGAGCATCTAGTTCGGATTAAACCAGGAAAAAAGCAAAAAGCTCACTCCCAAAGAGTTGATGACTACAAAAATGTGAATGGACCTTTGTTTAATATTTTCTCACTGCTTTTGTTTTCCAGTTCCAGACTGACTTTCACCAACCCCGATAAAGATGATTTGGGAAAATACTCTGTGTTCGTCACCGACACAGACGGAGTCTCTGCCAGCCACACGCTGACCGAGGATGGTGGGTTGTTAGATTCACAGACTTCATAAACAGCTAACAGACTGAATCAGTCTGCTGTGTTTTTGTCCTGCACTGATGTTTTTCCTTCTTTCTTCAGCTCTGAACACCATGCTGGAGCTCAGCTACGCCATCAGACATCCCGGTGAGTGTTTCTGTGTTTGTAGCAAAACCTTTAGTCTGAATATAATACACTATTTTTCTACAGATGTAGTTCTTACCTGTCCCTTGTTTCCATGCAGTCGTTCCTCTGAAACACGGCCTTAACTATGAAATCTTGGAGAAGGGTCACGTTCGTTTCTGGCTTCAGGCCGTCAAACTGACACCATCCGTGTCCTACAGGTTCGTCGTCAATGACAAGGAGGTCAAGAGTGGAGAGGTAATCCTTCATTTCATACGTCTAATGTCTTAATTCATACTGAAATTTATCATTCCTTATTTGCTGTAAATTTTTGATAGACTTTTTATATTAATCTGTTATAGAAAACAGCCCTGCCATTTCAGTCTTTCAGTCCACTGGTTGGTGTATTGGTCTGTTGGTTGGTGTATTGGTCTGTTGGTTGGTGTATTGGTCTGTTGGTTGGTTGGTTGGTTGGTTGGTTGGTTGGTTGGTTGGTTGTTTTGGCTGCTAATAATTTTTGGGGGGCTTTTCGTGAAGGAAATGGTAAAGAGAGAGGATGGGGGTATTGACATGCAGGGAGGGAGGCACCAAAACCCTTTTAGTCTGCCTAAAGGAGTCTACAGTAGCCTCCATTCATGCGGAGCAGCTACCCACTTGGCACCCAGATTTCTTGATTTTTTAAAAATTAACTATAAATATTTTCCCTGTTTCTCTGTAGGGGCAAAAGATCAGTCACGACGTGGCCACAGGAATCATCCAGATGACTGTTGATCATTTCACCAGAGCCAACGAGGGCACGTACACCGTCCAGATCACCGACGGAAAAGCCAAAACTCAGAGCTCCTTGGTTCTGGTTGGAGACGGTGAGTGTTTCTGTAATAATACATAAGGTTTCATCTGATGGTCAACAAATCACTAAAAAATCAAACTTTAGAGCAGATAATATGACTTCAGATAAAATATTCTTCAGCCTTGTTGCAAAACCAAAATACAATGTCAGCTACAAGTCTCACTCAGGCAAACATGTTTGAGTCTTAAAATCATTTAGAAATATCAGGATGTCACACCAAATGTTGACCACGTTCTACTTTCATTAACCTCGACTCTGGTTCTGTTTCAGTGTTCAAAGTTGCTCTGAAGGAGGCCGAGTTTCAGAGGAAAGAGCACATCAGGAAGCAAGGTAACAGACTCAAACACTCAGGGTCTTTGGGGTTAAACACTTATTAAAAGAAGAACAAAGAACCACACTTAAGATCTTCTAGGGGGAACAGATGTTTGGTCTGTTATTGTGCCATGTAGTTCACTCCTTGTTAGCAGCACATGCCCACTACTTCATATGTTTTGTCGCTCTGACTAGCCTATAAAGGAATAAGATACATAAAATATTTGTCCAATCACCCTCTGAGTTTTGTTTTTAAAGCTTCTGCCTTTCTCAAACACAGACAGAGAAATATATTATGAGCTATAAATATATAGCTTATAAACTCCAGAAACTGTTTCTCATTATAAATATAGATGGAGTGATGATGTGCTTTGTTGCATTTGTCATTCAGGTCCACATTTCTCTGAGTATCTGTATTTCACTGTCACTGAGGACTGCACTGTCATGCTTGCCTGCAAGGTAACGTTCAAATCACTCACTCTTTTACCCCTTCTTCTGTTTTCTTTCAATAAAAATACCTTTTCTTATGTTTTGTTGGTGTTTTTAGGTGGCTAATGTGAAGAAGGAGACTGTTTTCCACTGGTACAAAGAGGACGATGAGATTGTTCCAGATACTCCTCCAAACGTCATGTCTGGAGCCTGCGCTCTCCCCATCCCTCTGGTAACTATACGAGCATTGGCAAACTAACAGTCATATTCAAGAGTGAACAAAATACCTGAGGAACTAGCATGCAAATGAGAGATAGCATTATTTTGTGATTTATTTTCCATCTTTTTATGCCTTTATTTGAAGAGAAGGGCAGTAGATAGAGTAAGAAACATGGATGAGAGAGCAGGGAAAGGAGCTGCAGGCCAAACCCGGGATGCCTTCATGCATGAGGAAGATTTATTTGAATTTGGTGCTGAATTCGGTGCTGCCCTCTTCAAACTGCTCTTGCAGTTTGAAGAGGGCAGCATGAGAGTGATTGGCCAATAGCGTGCTTAGAGGAAACCAGCTGGCCATCAGCTGATGAGGGCTTGCACTTGATTGGCTTATTTAGACAGAGCTTGACTCCATGGCCTCTCCATGGTCTGTACTAACGCTAAACACTTGATTTAATGGCTGAAACTATGACGTACAATACAGCAAAACACAAGCTCCACATTCAAATGTGGACCATATTTCATTTTATTTCTAGAGGTACATAAAAAAATACACAATTACAGTAATTTGAGTGAAAGTGGTTAGTTACTTTTCACCCCTGCTCCTTAATAGAACCAAACTATTAGCAGCCAAACGTCAACACTGGCAGGTAAGGCGTCCATTAGAGTGATGAGGTGAAGGTCAAGTCAGTCAAAGGTCTATAGAATGCAGACCAGACTGCTGAAATAAGAAAACTTTGTCACAAACCATCCCTCTTTTTAACACTCTCATATATATTTTTATTTGTCCAAAATGATGGTGATATTTTTACGTTCCTGCTGCTTGATGATTCTGTTTGATGTTTTTTAGTTCTCCAGAAAGGATCAGGGCATCTTCAAGGCCACGCTCAGCGACGACAGAGGAAAGGACACGTCTGTGTTCGATGTTTCAGGCCAAGGTTCTTTAACTTTCTTCACTTTCCTCTGAATCTTCAGTGGTATTTTTAATATTTACCATCTTATGACATGTTTTCTGTCTTTATCTGCAGTGTTTGATGACATCATCAACGCCGTCGCTAAGATCGCCGGTAGGTTTGACGCAGCTACTCCTGCTCCTTTGTTCTAACAGAACAGAAACGTCTTGAACACCTTTAAAACGATCCTAGAGATATTCGTTTAAAGGCCTCATATTCTACCCTTTAAGACAAGTTTATATCGTCTCAGAGGTCCCAAAACATGCTTGTGACGTTTGTTGCTGTAAAAACACTCCAGCTTTGGATTTTTGAATGACTAAAACCCCCTCTGTTTCAGCCCTGCGCAGAACCAGCTGTTTCTGTGTCTGTGGCTTTAAATGTTAATGAGCTGTCTGACTCCGCCCCTCTCAGGAAATACATGTTGCTTAATGGATGTGGCTCTCCCGATCTTTTCAGCTATGAGCTGAAGGATCGGGAGAGGAGGGCGGAACTTTCCTCCAAGCGAGGAGGGCCAACCAAACCTGGGGGCGGGGCTAACTCCCAACATGACATCATGAGGGGAAAATCTGAGAATGGCTTGTTTCAGCACACATTTTCTGAAAGGTGGAGAAAGAGAGGGGTGGAGGGAATGGATATTTCTGATCCTTGGGGGGATTGTGGACAGGACAGGGACACATATTTTTGTTAGAAAAAAAGTTTATTTGGCATAATGTGTCCCCTTTAAGTAAAGCCATCAGTGCATAGTCTCCTGGCTAACGTTCATCTCTGATTGGCTTTTATTAACTTTATGTAGTGTAGTGTTTGTGTTTAAAGTCGTGGTTGAACATAAATGTAGTTTGTTGATTTAGCTTAAGTTATGTCTTTGCTAGCCTTTGCTTGCCAGGCCTCAGCAAACTTTCACCTTCCCCTTTTTCTTTTGTTATTCACAGGATGTTATTGAGGCTTTCTGGCGTTTTTTTAGGTGCCAATGATAAAAGCATGTTTCCTTTCGAACTTTATCACCTGGATTTACAGTGAATCCAGTACAAGCGCTCTGCTACGTTCAGCTGTAACATGTTTTAGCCTGCAGGTTTGAGTGTCTTTGAAAAATGTGCAAGATAAAAATGTTATTTAACCTTTAAAGAAGAGCTGAGCTAGGGGAAAATTCAGCCTCAGGGACTCGTTGTGGATTCGTAAAGAAAACATGAGAGCGGAGTGTTTTAGAAAGGTGGCAGAGTTTGTTGAAGGGTGCAGAAAAACTGAATAATAATAGAAAGAGAAAGACTGCACATAGACGGAAACCTTCTGCAGAGAGAATGAAAGATGGAAACGTGTATTTCTCATGTTTTCTGATCCTGTTTGATGTGTTTGTGTCGTTCAGGTGCGTCTGCCTCAGACCTGGTGCTGCAGTGTACTCCAGAGGGCATCAGGCTGCAGTGCTACATGAAATACTACACAGAGGAGATGAAGACCGTCTGGAAACACAAGTACGCTAACACTTAGTGCTCTATCCAGCTCCATCTACTTCCTTTACAGCAAGGGTTTCTCAACGTTGGGGTCAGGACCCCATCTGGGGTCGCGAGACACTGAGAGGGGGTCCCCACATGGCTAAAAAAACTAAGAACAGTTTTGGCTTACACTGTTGCTACTTTACACAAATTTTGCCTGATTGAAACCCATTTTTATCACCTTTTCCCACCAATTTTGCCATTTTTAACATATTTTTGCAACTTAAAACCCATTTTGTAATTTTAAACCCTTTCCACCACTTTTCTTCTGCCTGTTTTTGCCACTTCAAAACCAAATCTTGCAACTCTCTGCCTATTGTTGGCTCTGTTGACACATTATTGCCACTATTAACTACTCTGCCATTTTTGACGCCACATTTTACAATTTTCAATTTGGTATGCCCATTTTTGCCAGTTGAACTAATTTCTGCCCATTTCTGCCTCAGCTAACCCTTTTTTGCCATTAAATTTATCAATTTGCATCCCATTTCACCAAATTTCCACCTATTTTTGCCACTTTAATGTCATTTTAGCCACTTTTGAATCCCTTTTACAACTTAATATGCCCATTTATGCGACTTTTGTCTAGTTTTTGGCATTTCTAACCCATTTCTGCTACTTTTAAAATCTAGTTTCACCACCATTCCCACCATTTTTTGCTATTAATAACCCATTTTACTGATTTTTAACACATTTTAATTCTGTTTTTAACAAAAGGATTGACATTTTACGAGGGCTTCTTACTACACTAATGAATTAAACATTGTTTCTTTGATAAAAGTGGTTACTGTTCAGGTTAAATATAAAATACCCTAGTTTAACTTGCTTTATTGGTCTCAGGATATTTGACTGGACTTCTGTCCTTATCCCAGGGTACAAGCACAAAGAGAATGGCTTTATTTATGGTGGTGGTCAGCTCCACTTTGGTAAATGCCATATGGTCCCTGCCTCCCAGTTTCTTACTATTAGAGCTCAGGCCAGTCTGACCAACCCCAGCCTGTCCCATCCCATTCACTCTATTTACAGGCCCATGTATGATTCAAACCCAGCATTCTTTAATAATCTGGCTTTCATTTTAAAGTTTAAACTATACTTGCATCTGTTTTTAAAGACATAGATCTGTTATGATGAAGCTTTTGTTGCAGAATTGTTCTACTTTATAGTTTATTATAATGAGGATGAGGAGCAGACGCACAGACATTACTGTGCAAGCAGCTCACAGCTTTTTCAGTGGTCTGTCTGGTTTGGTCTATCTGTTCTGGTCTGTCTGTTCTGGTCTATCTGTTCTGGTCTGTCTGTTCTGGTCTACCTGTTCTGGTCTGTCTGTTCTGGTCTACCTGTTCTGGTCTGTCTGTTCTGGTCTATCTATTCTGGTCTGTCTGTTCTGGTCTACCTGTTCTGGTCTGTCTGTTCTGGTCTACCTGTTCTGGTCTGTCTGTTCTGGTCTACCTGTTCTGGTCTACCTGTTCTGGTCTATCTTTTCTGGCCTTCCTGTTCTGGTCTATCTATTCTGGTCTGCCTGTTCTGGTCTACCTGTTCTGGTCTAACTGTTCTGGTCTATCTGTTCTGGTCTGTCTGTTCTGGTCTGTATGTTCTGGTCTACCTGTTCTGGTCTACCTGTTCTGGTCTACCTGTTCTGGTCTATCTATTCTGGTCTGTATGTTCTGGTCTACCTGTTCTGATCTAACTGTTCTGGTCTAACTGTTCTGGTCTATCTATTCTGGTCTGTATGTTCTGGTCTACCTGTTCTGGTCTACCTGTTCTGGTCTATCTATTCTGGTCTGTATGTTCTGGTCTACCTGTTCTGGTCTAACTGTTCTGGTCTAACTGTTCTGGTCTATCTGTTCTGGTCTATCTGTTCTGGTCTAACTGTTCTGGTATAACTGTTCTGGTCTAACTGTTCTGGTCTAACTGTTCTGGTCTATCTATTCTGGTCTGTATGTTCTGGTCTACCTGTTCTGGTCTACCTGTTCTGGTCTATCTATTCTGGTCTGTATGTTCTGGTCTACCTGTTCTGGTCTAACTGTTCTGGTCTATCTGTTCTGGTCTATCTGTTCTGGTCTAACTGTTCTGGTCTAACTGTTCTGGTCTATCTGTTCTGGTCTATCTGTTCTGGTCTAACTGTTCTGGTCTAACTGTTCTGGTCTATCTGTTCTGGTCTATCTGTTCTGGTCTAACTGTTCTGGTCTAACTGTTCTGGTCTAACTGTTCTGGTCTAACTGTTCTGGTCTATCTGTTCTGGTCTATCTGTTCTGGTCTAACTGTTCTGGTCTATCTGTTCTGGTCTATCTGTTCTGGTCTAACTGTTCTGGTCTAACTGTTCTGGTCTATCTGTTCTGGTCTATCTGTTCTGGTCTAACTGTTCTGGTCTAACTGTTCTGGTCTATCTGTTCTGGTCTATCTGTTCTGGTCTATCTGTTCTGGTCTAACTGTTCTGGTCTAACTGTTCTGGTCTATCTGTTCTGGTCTATCTGTTCTGGTCTATCTGTTCTGGTCTAACTGTTCTGGTCTAACTGTTGTGGTCTATCTGTTCTGGTCTATCTTTTCTGGTCTAACTGTTCTGGTCTATCTGTTCTGGTCTATCTATTCTGGTCTAACTGTTCTGGTCTAACTGTTCTGGTCTATCTGTTCTGGTCTGTCTGTTCTGGTCTGTCTGTTCTGGTCTATCTGTTCTGGTCTGTCTGTTCTGGTCTGTCTGTTCTGGCCTGTCTGTTCTGGTCTGGTTTCACTGATCTCTGTCAGAGTTGGTGTGAGGCTGCAGTTTTAAACAGTGCCTAGCATAAAGCCACCAAGGTTCATGTGTCGCCTGCTTGGCCTCTTTCCAGACGTTCTCTGTCATCTGTCAAATGAAGATTCCTTTTGCTGATTTACAGTTTGATGTTTGGGTTAGGAGATGTTGAACTTCCTCATTAGCCTGCAGTAAAACCTGCTAACCTACTAGAATGTTCTACTGCATACACGATCCTCTGGACATGGACAAACATCTGACGTGTTCCAGATGTGACTCTACTGAGATCGACTACCAGAGGGTTTTTAGTTTACCTTAATCTGAATCTTCAGTGAAACCTGAGAGCTAAACTCCGTGTCTTGTGCTGTAAACTCTACAGGGAGAGTAAGATCGCCTCCTCAGAGAAGATGAGGATCGGAGGAACCGCTGAGATGGCCTGGATGCAGATCTGTGACCCATCCGACAAGGAGAAGGGTCACTACTCCATCGAGATCTCAGACGGCGAGACGACCCACACCAGAACCTTCGATCTATCTGGACAGGGTAAAAATACACCACACCTTCTTAATTTCTCACTCTCTCTTATTACTCTTTGGTTTAAATATCTACATATTTAAAAGTATTTTGGCTTTCAGAGGCATTAGATGTTTTTTCCTTCTTAACCTGAGTGATGTTAAAGCTTTGGAAAATTTAAAGGTCACCTATTCTATCCCTTTAAGACAAGTTTATACTGGTCTCAGAGGTCGCCAAAACACGCCTGTGAAGTTTGTTGCATGTCTAAAACTCCTCTGTTTCAGCCCTGCTCAGAACCAGCTGTTTCTGTGTCTGTGGCTTTAAATGTTAAGGAGCTGTTTGACTCCACCCCTGACTCCACCCCTTTCGGGGAAATGGGTGTGGCTTAAAGGAGGGTGGAACTTTCTTCCAAGTACGGCCTGGGGGCGGGGCTAACTCCCCACATGACATCATGAGGGGAAAATCTGAGAACGTCTTGTTTCAGCACACATTTTCTGAAAGGTGGAGAAAAGGAGGGGGGTCGTGAACAGGCCAGGGGCCATTATTGTTAAAAAAGCCTGAGAAAGTGTTTTTGCATTAAACGTGACCGTTAAAAAATAAAGTCCTGACGTTGTTTTTCTCTCTGCAGCCTACACTGATGCCTATGAAGAGTACCTGAGACTGAAGTGAGTTCTCTGACAGCACTTTTAAACATTTATCATAAATATTTTCTAATTTATGTTAACATTACCTTTTTATTCTTTCAGGGCAGCTGCATTTGCTGAGAAGAGTAAGTACATTAATGTCTCTTAGAGATGAGAGTTCACATTTTATTTGAGAAACGTGTGATTTTGAATCAACAGGAATAGTAATAATAGGTCTGTTTGACATCACAGGGGCTAGTGAGCATGCTCAGAACACTTAGGCCAGTTTGAGTCTGATTGAGGTGTTTAAGTTGATCTCCAACCACATTCGTTGGGTGTTTCTGTCTGATTTCAGTCAGACTGATATGTTTAAAAGTCCAGTTTCAGTCAGACTGCGTGTAAACGTCCTGACTGACGGACATATCTGCTGTCAGGGCATCAGCGTGGACGAGCAGGCTGCTGCCTTTTGTTGCACCACACATGCTAGTGATGCTAACGTTAGCAGCTCCGTGTCCTCAGAACAAGCTTCTCTTTGATTCCACTCACAATAAACCAAACTCATCATCGCTAACTACAGATGAACGCCCTCCACTGACTGTTCCTCTGGTCATACGCCTTTACATGTGTTTATGTCATGACAGTGCTTAGCAGATGCAGCCAAATATGCTGACTCATGGATAGTTAGAAGGAATCAAACACTAGAGCTGCTGTTAAACTTTAGTTTTCATGGACCTGGATTCAGAAATAAAGGAACCAGAGCTCTGAGCAGTCATCAGTCATGTTCTATAGCAGTGATACTCAACCTGTGGCTCTTTTATGTCGTACTTTTAAACATTATTCCCAAAGAAAAACTTGAAAAAAGGCCATCTTTTTGCCATTTTTTTCCAATTTTTGCCCTTTTCCACCACTTTTTTTTTTAACCACTTTTCACCCATTACACTTCCTTTTGCCTTTAAATACTACTAGTTTCCTATTTGTTTGCCTATTTTTGCCCTTTTTAGCCACTCTTAGCCCATTTTTGCCCTTTTTACCATTTTTTGCCCATTAAAGTATCCTTTTTCTACTAATTTTCACCCCTTTTCATGAATTTTTGCTGCTTTTTGACCATTTTTGCTATTCCTTTTTGCCACTTTTCCAATTTATGCCCCTTTTTACATTTTTTGCCACTATTTGCCCGTTTAAGCTACCTTTTGCCATTAGATATCACTTGTTTTCTTTTCCCCCACTTTTGCCTCTTCTTTTAGCCATTTGTTCCAATTTATGCCCATTTTTTGCCTCTTTTCGCCCATTATGCTGCCTTTTGCCATGAAATACTACTAGTTTCCTATTTTCTTTGCCCATTTTTGCCACTTCTTTTAGCCATTTTTTGCCCATTAAAGCATCCTTTTGCCACCAAATACCACTTGTTTCCTCTTTTTTGCCCATTTTTGCCTCTTCTTTTTGACATTTTTTCCAATTTTTGCCCTTTTTTAGCAATTTTTTTGCCCATTAAAGCATCCTTTTGCTATTAAATAACACTTGTTTACTATTTTTTGCTTGACTGCTTTTTGACCATTTTAGTAACTTTTCACTCTTTTTTTGCCCTGTTTTTGCCACTTTTGGACCATTTTTTGCCACCTGTAACACACTTTTTTGTAACTTCTCACCCATTTTTGCTACTTCCTGACTATTTTTTAACTTTTTCTACAAATTTTCACCCCTTTTCATCAATTTTTGCTGCTTTTTGACCATTTTTGCCACTTCTTTAACTTATTTCTATAGCTACTTCAAGCCATTTTTTGCCACTTTTGACCACTTAGATTGTGGCTCTTGCAAAGGTATTTTTCAACCATGTGGCTCTTTGGTTGAGCAGGGTTGAGTAACACCGTCCTAGGTTTATTTTAATGAAGTTTCTATGGTTTATAACGTAATAGAGACGTTTTCAACAACCCCTCAGGCAACATTCTGGTCATTATGTGACCTTGAAGGCGAGTTATTTCCTCCCAAGGCGAAGTACAAATCAACATTGTTGTCTGAAAGTTCAAAGATTTAGAGCTTCACATTCCTCCTCTATCTCTGAAAATCTTCACCTCGTAAAATCTGTAGAAGGTGGAGTCTCCTAAGATCTAACAGAGCAAACACTGAGATATTTCCAGTAGGGACACTGTAGTGAGAGCAGGAGTAACCAGAGGTTGTGTTTTGTTTCCTCAGACCGTGGCAGAGTGGTCGGTGGTCTACCTGACGTCGTCACCATCATGGAGGAGAAGGTGAGGACCAGGTTTCACTCTGTTGAGCCCAAACTGGATAATACGAGTCATCTCTATCCATCTAAGACCTAGTCCAAACCCACTTTAAAGACCCCCCCATGTCACCAATAGTCTGCCCCACCAACCTGACCTGGAACTGGTCCAGACCAACAGCAGCCCAGCAGCATTATTATTAGGATTATCACAGGTAGGAAGAACTAGCCCAGGGGTTTAAGGAGCTGCACAGCCCCGGCAGCATTCCTGTGACCCAGAACCACAGTGACAAATGAGCTGTCACTGCCTTTAAAGGTATAATACGTAGAATTATTGCTTTGAAATGCCTACGTTAGCCAAAAACCAAAGTTATTAATCAGCTAGTCGAGTACTTATGTGTCCTGAGACGTTTTCAAACCCAGAGAAACCCTTCATTTGGACCCTGGTAATGGAAATATGTTGTCATGGCAACCATCATGGCAGATATGACATGGACGTCAAAGACAACTACATAACACATGAACGGCCGCTCTGTTGCTGTATCTCATTTATGTTTAGTGCTGCTGGCTTGTTATAGTCGATGATGATTTATGGAGGTGAGCTCAGGCGACAGAACTGCAACTGATGTCAGAATAATCGTGATCCAGCACAAGACAGCTGCACAGAAAAATAAGGAGATTAACTGTGTTAGTGCTGGTCTAAGACTAGAGGATTTTAATAAAACTTTTAAATCTGACACTCACTCACATCTAAAGACAATTTATCAGCAGGTCGCTGAGATTTCAGTCACAGACTAAGATTTTGCTAAGAATAGGGATCTTTAGAGTCTCTACTGCAAGACTAGAATCAGATTTATATACATATATTAGGGCTGTCAAGATTAACCAAGTTGAGCACAGTCAATCAGGGCCCACCATTGGAGCAATAATTTTTCAAATTGCCATTATTGCTTATTTGTCCCTTTCAGTACACTTTAGCATGGGACATCAGCCTCTCCCTGCAGCCGCAGTGATGAATAAGTCCTCCACTGCTCCTGTATGTCTCATATTAGCTGACTAAATTGGCTGTCATGGCCAGGACACTCTTGAAAGAGAGATTTTTAATCTCAATGAGGCTTTCTCCTGGTTAAATAAAGGTTAAATCAAATAAATACATAAATATATTACTTTAAAAACTTTACAGACAGCTCAGTGGAAGTCAGAGTCATCTGAACCTTTTTAACGTTCACTAATTTTATTTTTCAATCCCCTACAGGTTAATTTTTCTGCAGTTAAGTTCATGTTAAAATCAACCAATAAGGGCAGATATGTTTCTAAACAGGAAGTCATTTACCCCTAGTTTAAGACAGTAGAAATAATAAACAATGACACAAAAACAGTTTAAAGTGCAACTAAAAAGGGTGCAATTATTCGTGATTAACTACAGAGATTCTGGGATTAATTGCGATTAAATTGTAAGTGCTACCCATCGGTCTGCAGGGTTGACTTGTGGAGGCAAATGGTGGATTAGGGATTTCTTCTCTGAGCGCTGGTCCTCTTTCTAGGGCACAGGTATCTAGTGTTTAATCAGAATATAAACAGGTTTGGGGAATTCAGCTTTTATAGACGAATCGTACATTAAAACTGGTGCTTGGTTGATATGAGAGGCAGAGAACGAGAAGGAGATCATATGTAAGTTAATATCGGTCATATTTGGGTGTACTTGAGACTGACCTGAAGTAGAAATAAAGGAAAGTTTAGCACAGATGGAGAGAAAAACCGTAGCAACTCTGCAAGTTACTGTAGCAACGTAAGCATTATCGCTTCAGAATAAAAGCACCGTGTGAAAACACACCTAGTCTCACCACAGAAACAAATTAATCAGGCTTTTACTTTGAAAAAAAACTATGGAGGTACCGTTCACATCAGCTTGGAATGAACTGACAGCGGTACAGAGATCTGACTGCATCTCTTCAGGCCTGAGCGGACATTCAGCTTCAGACTGAGCTACGTTCAGGTTTGAAAAGTCCACTGTTCTAACACGCTGATGCACAACACTTGCTCCTATTGGTCGCAGATGATAGTCCCGACATTGAAAACAGGATTTGCATGAGACAAGACTGACGGACTGCCTTAAAACTGCTTAGATCAAGTTCTGTGAACACCTAAGGACTGAGATCTCTCAGAAAGAGAACAGCGACTTTAACAAGACTCACCATTTTACTCCGACTCTGGAGTTTTGTCTGCGACCCCACATAAGTGCATATTTCTTACTCTGGATGTAGAATTTAAACATGCTGAGCTCAGATATAATAATAATAATAATAATAATGTTTATTTATATAGCACTTATCAAAACCAAGTTACAAAGTGCTTTACAAAACGTCAAAGTTCATCAGTGAAAAACAATAAAAAGAAAATAATCATCGATAAAAAAAATTAAAGAATACACCAGCAACAAGTCTGACAGACTAGATATAAGAAGAAAAAGAAAAAGAAAAATTGGATGTAATATTAAAAATCTTGACCAATGAAAAAACAATGACATAAACAAGGGATCATAAGTAAAACACAGTTCACAAGAAGGCTTTCCGATAAAGATATGTTTTTAAAAGGGATTTAAAAGAAGACACTGATGTAGCTAGTCTGAGATCCTCAGATTTTTACCTGAAATCATCAACAACACTAAATATCTCTAACATTTGGTCACTCTTAAAGCCTAAAAATATCTGAGTAATTGCTGACTCATTTCCTGTCCCCCTCCAGTCTCTGAGCCTGACCTGCACCGTGTGGGGCGAGCCGACACCTGAGGTCACCTGGTTCAAGAACGAGCAGGAGGTGGCCTCCACTGAGCACACTAAGGTCACGTTTGACGGCGGCAAGTTCGCCAGCCTCGTCATCAACAAAGTCACCCCGGAGGACTCGGGCAAGTACAGCATCAACGTCAGGAACAAGTACGGCGGCGAGTTCGTGGAGATCACCGTCAGCGTGTACCGGCACGGCGAGAAGATCCCCGAGGCCAAAGTGGGACAAGCCAAAACGCCCGCCGCCACCCCTGCATCCACGCCTGTGCCGCCTAAGTCTCCAGCTCCACCCTCCAAAACCCCGACCCCTACCCCCAAGGCCCAGACCCCGATGTCCATGAAGAGCCCGACCCCGGCATCCACCCCCGCCTCCACCCCCGTCCCTAAATCTCCAACCCCAACCCCCAAGTCTCCAACCCCGACTCCATCCCGCGGTGTCAAGTCTCCAACTCCACCCAGATTCATGAAGTCCCCAACCCCACCCAGGAAGTAGACGGTGGCGTTTGAGGGTTTTTCTGTTAGCATGAGTGTGAAACAAAGTTCATGTAGAGGTAGCCGCTGTGACGTCCTTCTGCAGAAAATCACCTAAAAGACGAGGGGCTTTCACCGCGGCCGCTAACCTTCAGTAGATTTCCTGTCCAGTGGCGTCCTTCGACTTGTCTCTGTGGGAGAAAACTAAAACAGGGATCATAAAGACCAGGGTAGATGCTGATCCTCAGAGTTTTAAAAGCTGCACCTTCCACTGCGGGTGGAACGCCTGTAAACATAACCAGGATGTTAGAGAGGGATTCTGGGTAATCACAGAGTCCGTTAACTGTCCTCCTTTTATGAGACGCTGCTTCAGTCTGGAGTAGCTCCCATCATTTAGAGAATAAGTCTCTTCATACCCTGGTCTCGGTCTGTCTGTGTCCCTAAAGCTTTGAGATGCAATAAACGTTATCACGCTCTTCCTGCTGTCTCTTTGAGTCATCTTTCCTCCCCCGCCTCACCCACCTCACCCCAGCAAGCCGCCGCTCGGCTTCTAGTCCAGAAGAAACTCCAGCTGTAAACCTGTCTGGAGGGATGTGGAGTAGAAGTACTGATACTGAACTCAGGAAGACTTTTAAGGTGAGGGCTTTAGGCCCTGCAGCTTTCTAAAATTAGAAACAAGAATACATCATTAATAAATCCATCCACTTCAGCATAAGAAATATATTTTTACCCTGAGGGAGAATTTGAATATTAAATTACTTTATTACACAACATATCACCACATATTAATAGAAATTAAGCAGTATGGGGTGTATGTGGCCGAGCATGGAGGTCAAACCTGTGGCTCCCTCATCATTGGACACTAACTCAGTGGATAACTTCACTCATGGTGCAAATGTGGCTCACGTCAAAAACATGTCTGTATGTATGTGCTCCAGTGAGAGTAAAAGGATAGTTAGTCTGGTTAAAGCGTATTTAAGCAGAAGTACTGATTTCAAAATGTACTTCAAAGTACCTGAAAAAACTGTTCAATCACAGAAACCAGAGTAAATGTTAATCTGATGAAAAACACAGAAATTCTGCACCACATTTAAATAAATTCATGGATTTTTTCCATAAATGGAAGCATTTTGCAAATGAAAGATTTCTTCATTTTGTTAATCAGGTGAACTCTTAATGAAGATTTTTCATTAGTTTTTTTTTCTGTTGCCACCGTCCCAGGTTTTTTGTAAACATGTTGCAGACATCAAATATGAAAATGTCAAATATTTCACTTCATATGAGTTTTGAGTGTTTAAAATGGTCCTGGAGGTCAGCTGGAAAAATCAAATCAGTGATAACAATGAGGGTAAAATAATTTTCTAATTGCATTAAGAAAATCTGCAAAACTCAAAAATATTTCTAAAATATTTGATGAGGAAAAATTTATCAGATGAAATGTATTCAGAAAAAAACGAAAACATTTTAACAAATATCAAAAAATAGAAAAACACTGCGATTGACATTAAAGAACAGTTTGTGAGGCAAACACTTTTTACAAATGAAAAATAAAAATTTCATGACCAAAAAAAATGTGAAAAATTAAAATTGTAAAACAAGACAACTTAAAATGGTTTAATAAAAAATTCATGAAATGTAAAAGCAACAACATTTTTCAATGCAAAAAACCTGATAAAATACATAAAAAAAAGAATCATTAAAACACAGAAAACAGTCCATGAAATGCAAAAATATTTTTAAAAATTAATAAAACACAAAGGCATTTAATAGTACAGGATTTCCTGAAATGAAAATGCAAAGTGTTCTGTGGGGAAAAAAAAAATCGGCAAAATACAAGAAAAAATTTGGATGAAAAAATATTAAAACAAATTAAGAAAGGTGCCTCTTATAATGTTTCAGTGAAGTAGCAATGTTTTTCTATTTTCTCTAAATGATGTGTAACAGCGGTTTACCAGTGTGAGGCGGGCCTCCCCTGGGGGGCGCCACAGAGCTTCAGGGAGGCCGGAACCATAAACCAGAAAAAAGTGATTTGCTTTTCTAACTTCTGCATGGAATAAAATTATAGACTTATAGTTATTTTAAGGCAGTGATACTCAACGTGTGATTATTGGTGGCTCTTTGGTGTCTTCATTTTGAATATTATTCCCCCAGAAAACCTTAAAAAATGGAAACTTTTTGCCCCTTTAAACCATTTTTGACACGAATCATCCAATACCACTTTTTTCCTATTTTTTGCCTATTTTTGCCACTCTTGACTTCTTTTTATCCAATTTTTTGCCTTGTTTTTGCCATCTTTGGACCATTTTTTCACCACCTGTCACTCATTTTTTTGTTACTTCTCAACCATCTTTTTTCACTTTTTATCCCCATTTTTGCCCATTTTGCGCTTATTGACCATTTTTGCCATCTTTGACTTAATTTTATTGCTACTTTCGGCCGTTTTAGCCACTCTCCACCTCTTAGGTTGTGGCTCTTGCAGAGGTATTTTTCAACAGTTTGGCTCTTTGGTTGAGTAACGCTGCTTTAAGGACTATCAGAGCAGAATAATCAGGTAGTATTGGCAATAAATTCATGACTGAAACCAAATAACTGATTACCTGGTAAAGACGGATGTTTAAGAATATTTGCAGACCAAAATGTCAAAGATATAAAAATGTTAAAAAATATTAAAAATTAGACATAAATGTTTGAAAATATGGTTACGGGGTTTTTTTCAGTCTGAATCTTTATGTGGGTGGGGGTCCACTGAATGAATATTTCACTCTCACACACTTTGAAAACCCCTGATATTTAACTATTTGAAATCTTGTTTACATCAAATTCATTTTACATTTAGTAAAAACTGTTCATTTTCCTCTAATTATTTTCTACATTCTTAACCATTTTAAGCTACATATGAAACAATTTTCTACTTTACAAAAATTTTATTTCAATTGCATAAAAAAGTTTTTGCTTATCACAAAATATTTTCCCTAAATGTACACTGTGCTTTTTTTTTTTTTTTTTTTTGCAGTTTACCTGTTGGGCCACCGTAGTTAACAGTCTCGGCTGAAATCATGTCCTAAGTTAGTCTGCACGTGTTAATCAGTGTAATTTCTTAATGATTGCAGTATAACTGTGGTATCAAATGTCACTGAGTCACTAATCTCTCCCCACGTTTACGTGGTTACGTCATCAGCTCTAGTTTAGGACTACAGTGGACTTCTGTCATCAGGGTTTAACAGATTTGTCCTCATAGTTCCTTTAATCAGGAGATCATTTAAGTTTACGCCACAAATCCTCAGCTGTTTTACTGATTCAGTAGATCTTCTTTGTCCTCCTGAGTAAAGACTGAGTGCAGCTGCTGTTCCCAGCCTCGATCAGGTAAACAAACCTGCTCCTGCACCAGGTGAGCCGAGGTGGGCGGGGCTTCTTACAGTAAGCGGCGCCAACAGGGCAGGTAGGACCAGATCTCCGTTTGCACAGGCAGTTTCACATCCACACCTTCAGCTGCTGCAGCAGGGA
This sequence comes from Cheilinus undulatus, assembly GCF_018320785.1. Classification (NCBI taxonomy): domain Eukaryota; kingdom Metazoa; phylum Chordata; class Actinopteri; order Labriformes; family Labridae; genus Cheilinus; species Cheilinus undulatus. Next base: position 55,408,602 of record NC_054868.1, on the reverse strand, counting down.
GAGTCTGGAGGTTTCTCTCTGGGGGTTCTGGAGTTTCAGGTCCGAGCAGAGGAGGAAAACCACGACATGAGGTGAGTGAGACTCCAGGAGGGTTGAGACCGTTGGGTTCGGTAGAGAGGGGAACAGGTCTAAGGTCTAGATTAGCTGGAGGAGGATCAGGTCTAAGGTCTAGATTAGCTGGAGGAGGATCAGGTCTAAGGTCTAGATTAGCTGGAGGAGGATCAGGATCAGGTCTAAGGTCTAGATTAGCTGGAGGAGGATCAGGATCAGGTCTAAGGTCTAGATTAGCTGGAGGAGGATCAGGATCAGGTCTAAGGTCTAGATTAGCTGGAGGAGGATCAGTCAGGAGTTTGGGTGGGGGGTTAAAGGAAACTTTATCAGCACAGCTGTTTTGAGCAGCTAGGAGGAAAATGAACTACAGGAAAGGCTGGAACACAGATTTGATTGGACCCTGCTGATTAATGCATGTATGAATTAGCATGCTTTTATTAAGCTAATGCGTTTGTTTGGACTTTAAGGGCACATTTAAACAGTTTGATAAACAAGTGTTGAAAATCTTTAGACGTATGCATGAAGTCATTTTGCACAGCCTGAGAAAGTGGGACATGTAAACCTGTAAAACTGGTCCTAAAATCAGAAATTACAACAAAAATAAAGTTCTTAGAGAGTCTGAAGAATACCGGCTCTGTCTGCAGAGATGGAGGCTCGTTGTTTTACTGGCAGCTTTTAAAATTCATGCAAAAACTGCTCTGGATGTATTTCATCCTAATAATACATGCCTTTAACTAAACTGCATTTTATATCTGTTTATTTAAAGATTTCTGATTTAAACTTTAAATGTTAAACTAAACATTCCCCACAGATAAGCTGATGATTCGGTTTCCTCTAATTCACCTCAGAGATAAACCGGTCCTAAAGAAAACAAACCCTGCTGGGCTTTAGAGGGTTAAAACTGTAGGGAGCTCCATATATGCAGCAGCTACACTGGAAACCTACGGTGGCCCTAAGAGTCAAATGCTTAAACATTCAAAACAGCACTGAAATAATTTTGTGGGATATTTCTCCCTTTATGAAACGCTACGGCAGTTCACTGAATCTGCAAACATAATATTCCACAAAAAATAATCTATACAGCACCCACAACAAGTGTTCACCCTTTTATTGATTTTATGAATCAATCATGGTAAATATAATTTTGCTTTTTGGACAAAAAATTATCTTTAATGTCAGAGGGAAATCAGATTTCTCCAGAGTAATGACAATAAAATAAAAATCTGTAATGTCAAATAAGTGAATGCATAATTATTCCCCTTCTTTAAAGTGACTGACCTAATTCAACAGCAGTCCAGTCACTGGTTCATCAGTATTCCTGGCTACCATTACACCATGAAGACAAAAGAACACTCAGAGAAAAGGTTATTGAAAAGTCTAAGTCAGGGGGCATCTCCAAGTCTCTGAACATCCCCCAGAGTTCAGTTAAATCCATCAAGAAGAAATGAAGGAATATGTCACATGTGTAAATCTTCCCAAATCAGACCGTCCTCACAAACTGAGGGGGCGTGCAAGAAGGAGACTAGTGAGAGAGGACACCTAGACTCCTATGACTACTCTGAAGGAGCTCCAAGCTTCAGCAGCTGAGATGGAGAGACTCTGCAGACAACAACTGTTGGCCGGGTTCTTCACCAGTCAGAGCTTTATGGGAGAGTACAATAATACGATACAATACAAGAACGTTACTTATCCTTGAAGGGAAATTTAATCGTCTGGGAGTCTCATCTGTTTAATTTAGAATTATACAGTCTAATAGCTGATGGTATGAAAGATTTTCTAAATCTTTCTGTCCTGCAGCGCAGGGATAGGAGCCGTCCACCACCATTTTCTTTGCTCATCGAGGGAGATATGAAGTGGATGATCCATGTTTCTCAGAATGGCCTCCACCTTGCTCAGTGAGTGTCTCTCCACCTCATCCTCCAATGAGTTCAATTTGATTCCGACCACAAGTGGTGGAGTGGCAAAGAGAAAGACACTGTTGAAGAAAACTCAGATTCAATCTGGACTAGAGTTCACCAGAAGGACTGTGGGAGACTCCATGGTCAAGAGGAAGAAAGTTCTTTAGTCTGATGAGACCAGAATGGAGCTTTGAGACCATCAGACAAGACGCCAAACCAGACATCACCACAAACACACCATCCCCACTGTGGAGCACACTGGTGGCAGCATCATGCTGTGGGGATGCTTCTCAGCAGCATCATGCTGTGGGGATGCTTCTCAGCAGCATCATGCTGTAGGGATGCTTCTCAGCAGCTGGTCCTAGAATGCTTGTAAAGGTAGAGGGAGAAATGAAGGAGGAAAATATAGGAAAATTCCAGAGTCATAAATTAAAGAGTCTAAAATTTACAAGACCAGAATAGCAGTGTTTTTCTCTGAAAGTTGTAAATGTACCATAGCAAAGGTTTTGATATTGTAAAGCCGAAAATCTAACCAATGTTTTCTGTTTGCTTTATTGCTAATTTTTTTTGCATATAAATCCTTAAAACTTTTGAGTTTCTATTGTCAAAATTTACGATTTTTTCACTTTAGAAATTTCACGTTTATTCTCGTAAATTTATTATTTTTTAAACTTTAATACTCTGAGTTTGGTTTCTTGTACATTTATGGCTTTTTTTTAATTTGACTTTTTCCTAAAAAATTAGCAGATGCTCTTTCTTCTTTAACCCTTTAAGTTGGCCCTAATGCCCTGCCATACATTATGTTTCTATTTTTATAAGAATACATGCATCTCTAATTTAGACAACATCAGAGCAGACTGGGACCTGTGCCCAACCTGGGATCTTTAGCCCCCTCCTTGGGGTGCCCAGACCCCAGGTTAGAAGCCACTGCTTTAATGCATTTTAATTTAAACTCTATGAAACGAGCTAACAAGCTCAGTTGAGTGAGGAAAGTGGAAGAAAACTAAGGAAATATTCCTGTCGGGAGTTCCTGGTCCCTTGTCATCTCCCTGCTTCGTTGTTCCTTAATCCTATCAACAGGAGCGGCTGAGGGAAAAACAGGAATGAGGCAACAGAGGGAAGAGGTTGCACAGCATCATGCTGCACCCCTGTGATCTGTCAGGATATTACAGCAGGAATCAGATCAGGTGCTGCTAGCACACGCTGTGAGTCTGGTTCTGCTCCAGGTTTAAGGGAGGTTTTCTCTCACCACTGTTCCTCATTGTGATTATTGTTTTGTCTAGTAGATAAAGACAGTTCTGGGTTATAGCTACCTGATAATGATTGTTTTGATCTGACACCTTCTCTCTATCAGTGGACTGATTCGAGTGGCTGTAGGTGATGGACGGTTTCTCCCTTATCATAAATAAACATGTTCTTCTTCATTTTTATGTTTATAGAAGTTAACGTCAAACTTGTCCTCCTCAGGTGAAGCAGAGATCTGACACCCATGGAGTCCAACCTGTCACTCATGTCCTCCCTCAAAGATGAGGACAACCCCGTTTATGTGCAGCCTCATTATAAGGAGACGTACCGGCTGGCCATCTACGCGCTGCTCTGCGGGGGCCGAGAGGCCTACGAGGAGTTCCTCCGGGCCGAGCAGATCAGCCACTTCCTGTCAGATGAGGAGATCCTGTTCATCCTGGAGAATGGAGAGATTTCTGCTGTCGACGAAGACGAGGACCCGGAGGAGAGGAGGCTCACGGATGAGAACGGAGCACGGACCTCCACGTACTTCCCCACAGAGTCGGACGAGGAGGTGCCAGACCTGGACCTGGGCTGGCCCGAGGTCTCCCTGGAGGGGACAGACACCAGCATCAGCCTGCTGTTCCACCCGCCCCGGGAAAACACGCCGAGCATTAAAGAAGTGGTGCGCAAACAGATCCAGGAGGCGAGGCAGGTGAGGAGGAGCAGACATGAATGAAACAGGAGGAAGTTCTTCTTCTTCTGTGTTTACTGAGCACGTGTTTGAGATTACAGAGACAGGACCATCCACACAATGACAGGCGTTGTTTAGCCTTTCACTGCTGCACATATTTCTGCACACACAGCACATCATGTGTCATACAGGCCGTCTCTAGGCTTTGGCTTTATTTCTCATTAAGGCATTGATCATCAACTGGTGGCCCGGGGGCCACGTCAGGCCCCCCAAAGCTTCCTGTCCAGCCCCCGACAGATCGTTAAATTCAGAAAAGGAGGAGAAGAAGTGTTACGGACCCGTCTAGGGGGAAGGTACCTAACATAATATAGTTAGAAAAAGTAAATGTTTTTTCCCAGTCCCCAAACTAACAGTCAGAATCTAAAGAAGTGTAACAAAGTTTATTTACAGTATTTTAAATTAAACAGGCCACTCAAGAGACTATGAATTCAAACAAAAGACTGGATTCAAACTAAGGAGGCGATCTAGCACTCAAAAGTAAAATTTATCCGAAAAAATAATACAATTACCAGAAGGGGCTAACTAGGAATACAAAACAAAATCAAAGCTACGGCTAAACTATTCTGAAATGCAAAGATACACAGTTAACTCTAAGGTTTTGGAGGCTGGGAGCAAACAACGGGGTGCTGCTGTCACTCAGGCTCTTCGTCAGCTGCAGGCCGCCGTATTTCAAAGAGTGGAGAACCAATCAGCGCCGCGTCTCTTTGCCCCTACCCTAGCAACGAATTACGCATCACCACCTGTAGACAACAAAGATCCACTCACACGACAGACGACACACTCACAAACACATAGGACGGACAGAAGACTTACTCTCACACGAAACAGGACAGAGATCCACACAGCAACAGAGCACTCACTCCCACACAAAAGAACAGAACAAACTACAAAACACAGCAATACAATAACTCTACAGAATACAGCCACAGCCGTAACAAGAAGATTTTAAGAGTATCTTTTGGCTTTGAATGTCTTCAGCTGATAAATCCATCCCACAAAAAATAACATTGAAATAGTTTTAGAATGACTAACATTTGATCTGTTTTTTCAGAGATTTACTGTCATAATTAGTAAGTATTTAAAAAAGGGTTAAGGTTGGCAGAAGTGCTGCAAAAATGACCAGATAAAGTGGTGAAAAGAGGTTAAAATGTGGCAAAAAAAAATGGTAAAGGAGGAAAAAAGGCACAAAGGAAGAGTTTTCTGAAATCTTTTTAGACTCATTTTTTTCACAGATTGGTGAACCTCTGCCCATCTTTCCTTCTGAGAGACTCTGCCTCTCTAAAATGCTTTTAAACCCAGTCATGTGACTGACCTGTTGATAATTAACCTGATTAGTTTTTCATTAGTTCCACTTACTTTTCCAGCCTTTTGTTGCCCTGTCCCGACTTTTTTGAGATGTGTTGCTGCCATCAAATTCAAACTGAGCTAATATTTTCATGAAATGGTAAAATGACTCAGTTTAACATCTGATATGTTGTTTCTGTTCAGTTGTGAATCAAATTTGGGTTTTTTAGATTTGACAATCATTGACTTCTGATTTTATTTGTATTTTACAGCGCCCCAACTTTTTTGGAGTTGGGGTTGTATTTTAGCATTGTCTCCTTATTTCTTCAGAGTGTGATTCTATGACAAAGCAATGCTCTTGTTGCCTCTGTGATACTTCAGGAGGAGATTTAGGAGCAGATATCCTCCATATACCCTCTCTAGACCGCTGCACAGCAGTCGTCTTCTATTCTCAGGGCAGTGTGAGCACAAAGCCCTGAGCAGAAAGATCTGTGATGTTTATGCAAAAAAACCATGTTGCTATGACTCAAAACGACATAAAAAGGCCCTCTGTACCAGTGAGGCTCTGGTTTAGATACACTTTCTCCTGCATCAGAAATCAAAAGTCACAGTTTGTGTGATTTTTCAGCGTGCGTTCTTCATGCAGCATCACTTGAGGCAGCTTCATTCTAGTAAAACATGCAGAAACAGATCTGAACATTAGTCCGGATCTGACTCAGTCCTCATGTGAGGACATGTGCCGCCGTCAGCCAACACGTGAGAGCGAGAGCTGGCTCCGTGGAATAAAATGATAATCTGTAGATAAACCTGATGATGCTGCAGGAGGTTTAATCTGTCAGATGAGAACAAACGAACCAAACGACACGGTTAAAGCCTGTTGACATGAAAACAGCTCCGCTGTGGTTCAACAGAAACAGGGAGCAATTATAGAGTGGTTCTACTGCTGCACAGCAGAGAGAGAGAGAGAGGATAGGTGGTGACCTTTGACCTCCTGTGTCTGTGACTGACATTAACGATGTTGAAGAGTGCTCATAAATGTCTTTTTGTTTTTTTTCTCTACAACACCAAAACGATCATCAGACATGAAAACCAGACGACCTAATGATGACGAGGTTCGTCCGTAAGCGGGAAGCGTCCGTAAACGAGAGTCGTCCGTAAACGAGGAGCGTCCGTAAACGAGGAGCGTCCGTAAACGAGGGTCGATATGACTCTGAGGGTTAAAAAACTGGTGCTGGATCAGTAGCTTTGGTGTTAGCATCCTCGCTAACATGTCCCTCATTCTGGAGCTCAAGTTAGAATCATTTATTCGTGACGTGTTTAACTCCTCTGTTCTGTCCATTCTTGACTTTTTATTTACCACTTATCAAAGTTTTTGCCTCTTTTTATCCGTTTTGCTGCATTTTAACTTTTTTTGTCACTTTTTTTTGCCACTTTCTGCCTATTTCTCCTTCTATTTTATTACTATATCCATTTTTGCCACTTATTAATCCATCTCTTGCCATTTAAACTCATTTTGACACCAGTTAAACAGTTTATGTGTCTTTTTTGCTTTCTTACCATTTTTATGCCACATTTGAGCCATTAAGCTGCTATTTTTAGCCCTTTTCACCATCTTTTCTGCTTTTTTTGCACCGTTTTAATCTTTATTTGCCAATCCGTTTATTGTTGTCCATGTTAACTGAATTTTTGCCACATTTAACCCTTGATTGCAAATTTTAACCTGTTTGCCACTGTTTAGTCCTATTTCACCATCTTTGCTGCACATTTTGCCACTATTCTAGCCTTACCACCACTTTTTCTGCTGGTTTTCTATCTTTTGACCCATTTTTGTTACTTCTTACCAATTTTTTTGCCACTTTTAAGCCATTTAGCCACTATTTCTTGCCCTTTTCTTCACTTTTTCTGCCTTTTTTGCCCCTCTTTAACCAGTACTTGCCAATCCACCAATTGGTATCCATGTTAACCAAGTTTTTTGCCACTGTTTAATCCTATTTCACCATCTTTGCTTCACATTTTACCACCAGGTTTTCTGCTGTTTTTGTATCTTTAGACCCATTTTATTTGTTATCCTATTTCATGACCTTTACTGTCCCTTTTTTCACTTTTTCCCACATTTACAACCTTTTCACAGCTTGTTCTGCCACTCTTGCAATTTTTTAAACCATTTCCACCACTGTTTCTGCCTGATTTTGTAGCTTTTGACCCATTTTTGCTTCTTCTTACCAATTTTTTCGCCATTTTTCAGCCATTTAGCCACTATTTTTTGCTTTTTTCTGCCTTTTTTGCCCCTTTTTAACCAGTACTTGCCAATCCACCTATTGGTATCCATGTTAACAAAGTTTTTTTGCCACATTTAACCCATTTTGCCACTGTTTAATCCTATTTCACCATCTTTGCTTGACATTTCTCCAGTATTCTAACTCTTCCCACTATGTTTTCTGCCAGTTTTTGTATCTTTTGACCCATTTTTGCCACTCTGCCTATGTGTTATCCTATTTCATGACCTTTACTGTCCCTTTTCCACCTTTTGGCGATTTTGTCACATTTAAACCCTTTTCCACAGCTTGTTCTGCCAGTTTTGCACCTCTGTTTCTGCCTGATTTTATATATTTCGACAAATTTTTGCCACTTTCTGCTTCTGTTTTTTACCATTTTTGCTACTTGTTCAATCTAATTCACTTTTCACTCATTTTAACACTGGTTAAACCCTTTCCTCTGCTTTTTCTGCCTTTTATTTATCTTTTGACCCCCTGTTTGCCAAATTGGCACATTTTTCACCACTTGTAATGCCCATTTTCACCAGTTTTAACTTATTTGCCTTGTTTTGAGAAAATGGTGAATTGATTTGAGCTTTTATAGTGCTTTCTTAGTCATCTGACAACTCTGGTCACACCTCCCCATTCACTCACATGTTCACTCACTGATGGCAGAGGTTGCTATGGAGATCTGGCCATCGGTATTAGCTAATCCCACACCACACTACTGAGGCAGCAGTGGGAGCAAACTGGGGTTAAGTGTCTGCCCAAGGACACATGGATATGTGACTGCAGGAACAGGGGATCGAACCCACAACCTTCCAATTATGAGAGGACGTCTCTACCTACTGCTCCACAGCCGCCCCAAGAAATGGGGTTTATATTTAGAAGAAGGGCACAAAAATATTTGCTGCTTCATCAGGAGAGATTACTATTCAGTTTAAAAAAATCTGGTTTTCATAGCTTCACATTAAAATGGACTGTGATCATGTGGACCTCCAGTTCCACCAGGTCCCACAGCGGCCTCCCCTGTGTCCCGCTTACGGACGACCTTGTGATTTCAGTAAAAATATTTCTGATACCGTGGTAAAACTAAATCCTTCCATAAAGATCTGTTTGTTTTACCAGCAGCCTGCAGGGATGGAACAGGACGGTAACGGGACACACACCGACACTTTAGCGGTAAATCACTGGGTCCAGTGGTTATAGGATTTGATAGTCAACCCCTCTTCAGCTTCAGTATTTTTTCTTCTATAAGCAGCAGGATAACAGAGGTTTAGTAACAGATCTGTGAGTTTATGATGACATGAAGGAAAAAGTGAACACCTGAGGCAGGTAACCACTCCTCTGACTGCAGGGACCAATCCTGCCAGTGTTAAAGCTCACATACACACACATGTTCATCTTCAGAGTCCTACTCTGACACATCTTCTAGATCTAAAGGTTATCATGGAGGTGGTGTTTCATGTTCAGTCCACGGAGCGTGTCTCAGCCTGAAACCTCTTCATGTTCTCACAGTAGCGGGGCGTTTCAGAGTCTCTGTCTGAGTGGGAACCAGCTGGAGTCTACACATTAGTGATGTTTAACAAATAAACAGTCTTGATCTGTTTTATAGCCAGTGTTTATTGCAGTCAGCAGCCCAGTCTGATCTGCTTTTCTGCTCTGAGCCATCGTTACAGGGCTGTTTCCCTCAGAGCCACTCCAACAGGTTAAAAATGTAGAGGACAGAGAGTCAGACCAGCATCTGGATCAAAACGGGGAAGCTCACACATTAAATTTAACTCGCTGACAGTGTGACTGTGAATTCTTCTAGAACCTTCAGACCTCCTGTAAAGTTCCTCTGAGGCTGTATCAATATTGTTTTTATGTAAATTCTCTCCAAATGTTGACTATGCCTGCAGGTTGTTGCCATAGCGATGGACGTCTTCACTGACGTGGATATATTCAAAGAGATCATCAGCGCCACGTTGAGAGGAGTGGCGGTCTACATCCTTCTAGATGATTCTCAGTTCAAGAGCTTCCTCACCATGTCGCTGCGAGCCGGCGTCAACATCCAGGACTTCAAGGTAAGACGGGAACAACACCTTTAGATAGTCTAAAGGCTCGGTCTGTCAGGAGACACCTGGAAAATGGACATTTAGTATCAGACCTGAGGGGGTTTCTGCCTCTAGTGAACATTTAATATCAGACCTGAGGGGGTTTCTGCCTCTAGTGGACATTTAATATCAGACCTGAGGGGGTTTCTGCCTCTAGTGAACATTTAATATCAGACCTGAGGGGGTTTCTGCCTCTAGTGAGCATTTAGTATCAGACCTGAGGGGGGTTTCTGCCTCTGGTAAACATTTAATATCAGACCTGAGGAGGGGTTTCTGCCTCAAGTGGACATTTAATATCAGACCTGAGGGGGGTTTCTGCCTCTAGTGAACATTTCATATCAGACCTGAGGGGGGTTTCTGCCTCTAGTGAACATTTAATATCAGACCTGAGGGGGTTTCTGCCTCCAGTGAACATTTAATATCAGACCTGAGGGGGGTTTCTGCCTCTAGTGGACATTTAATATCAGACCTGAGGGGGTTTCTGCCTCCAGTGAACATTTAATATCAGACCTGAGGGGGTTTCTGCCTCTAGTGGAACATTTAATATCAGACCTGGGGGGGTTTCTGCCTACAGTGAACATTTAATATCAGACCTGAGGGGGGTTTCTGCCTCTAGTGGACATTTAATATCAGACCTGAGGGGGTTTCTGCCTCTAGTGAACATTTAGTATCAGACCTGGGGGGGGGTTTCTGCCTCTAGTGGACATTTAATATCAGACCTGGGGGGGGTTTCTGCCTCTAGTGAACATTTAGTATCAGACCTGAGGGGGGGTTTCTGCCTCTAGTGGACATTTAATATCAGACCTGGGGGGGTTTCTGCCTCTAGTGAACATTTAATATCAGACCTGGGGGGTTTCTGCCTCTAGTGAACATTTAATATCAGACCTGGGGGGGTTTCTGCCTCTAGTGAACATTTAATATCAGACCTGGGGGGTTTCTGCCTCTAGTGAACATTTAATATCAGACCTGGGGGGGTTTCTGCCTCTAGTGGACATTTGAGAAGCTGCAGTTTTTTGCACCTTTTATTCTGGATCCCTGACAGACCCTCTTTGATAAGAATAACAGAGGGTTTACAGAGAGCTGTTTGTTGTTTTTTCACAGCGCAGTTCAGTGCTCAGGTACCAGATCTGCTCAGGTACCAGATCTGCTCTGAGTCAGATGGTAAAATGTCACTGGACCAGACGTGGGCTGGATATACTCCAATTTTCAGCCCAAGTTGGGAAAACAGGTCTGCCCCTGTGTCTTTTTGCACTATGGAAACCAAGTGATTTAGGCCCAGATTCAGCTCAGAACTGGTCTAGCCTGTGCCAGCTTTGAGTCTGATCTGGGCCGAATTGTGCCAGCTTTGAACCAGATCTGGGCCGAATTTTGCAGTTAGTGGTAGTTTCAGTAAAATCCAGAAATTCATCATGTTAAGTTTTGGCACCAAACAGACAAGCTGAGTGTCACCGTGCACTAAAACATGGAGCTGGAAGCCTGAAAAACACCTTAATCTCCCTCTAATGCAGGGGTTCTCAACCTTTTCAGCCAACAACCCCCAAAATAAAGGTGCCAGAGACCGGGGACCCCCATTGTACCTGAAGGTGGTTGACCACAGCCATGCACATTCTAGAATAGTCCTGTGGAGACAAGGCCGTCCATTAGGAGGGAAAAACGGAAGAACATTCTGGGGCCCAGCCAAACTGGGGGCCAGCAAAATCATGGTCCATTGTAAAGTTAAGCTGGGGTATTTTATATTTAATCTGAATAGTAACCACTTTTATCAAAGAAACCAAATTTTATTCATTTGTGTAGTAAGAAGCCCTTGTAAAATGTAAATCGTTTTGTTAAAAACAAAATGAAAATACGTTAAAATGGCTAAAATGGATAATAATGGCAAAAATGGTGGGAAAGGTGGTGAAATTAGATTTTTAAGGTAGAAGAAATTGGTTAGAAATGCCAAAACTTAGACAAAAGTGGCAAAAAGAAAACAAAAAATAGCAAAAATGGGTTAAAGTGGCAAAAATAGGTGGAAATTTGGTGAAATGGGATGCAAATTAATAAAACTGATGGCAAAAAAGGGTTAGCTGAGGCAGAAATAGTCAGAAACTGTCAAAATAGGCTTTTCAAATTGTGAAATGTGGCTTAAAAAGTGGTAAAAGGGGTTAATAGAAGCAGTAATGTGTGAACAGAGCCAACAATAGGCAGAGAGTTGCAAGATTTGTTTTAGACGTGGCAAAAACAGGCAGACAAAAGTGGTGGAAAGTATTTAAAATTAACAAAAAAATGGGTTTTAAGTAGCAAAGATGTGTTAAAATTGGTGGGAAAAGGTGATAAAAATGGGTTTCAATCAGGCAAAATTTGTGTAAAGTGGCAACAGTGTATTCAAAACCGTTCTTAGTTTTTAAGGCATCTGGAGACCCCCTCTCAGTGTCTCGCGACCCCAAATGGGGTCCCGACCCCAACGTTGAGAACCCCTGCTCTAATGTGCACCAACAACACCGACTCTAAACAAATCCTCTGCCAGCCACCTGAGGAGGTTTTGTCTGATTGAAGGACCCATGGATCAGCCTTTTGTGTGTGGATAATGCAGAGATGATTACGCAAAAAACACAACAATGCACGAACAATGATGGTGGAAAACCAGCAGACGTAAACGATGCATGATCAATGTCTTATATAAGGATGCACAGTGTGTTTTAGTAAGAAGTGAATGTAAACAGAAACTCTGCCTCGGTATTATTTCAGCTCTCTAACACCTTGTGGACTGACAACACTCCCTTTTTATTCAATTACATGAGTCAGAAAGGTGAGCAGAAACAAAGCAGGCGCTATTTGTCTGCTTATGATCAGGTTTCTTCTTCTTAAAAACACAGAGGGTTTAAAGAGTTCTAGATCACCAGTGAGGGTAGGATTCAAGGCTGCTTCACAGATTCACGCCTCAGCTCCTAAGTGCGATCAGCTGTGAATGATTTCTGCCACTTTTAGAGGACAAAAACAGCCCAATGTTTGCAGATGTTTGGCCGTGGCACGACCTTTCTTCTATTGGCAGAAGCATTTAGTGGATTAAGGCTGACATTTGCTCCACGCCCTGGTGAACTGGCTGTCATTTACCAGCACTCCCCTGCTGCGTCTGGGCCCGTCATTACCATGAGACGAGGCGAGCGCTGCAGCCGTAGGACAGAGCTGTCGGCCCGTCTGGATTTTCCTGTCGAACGGCATGGAGACGACGTTTCAGAGCGTTCAAACAACAAGTCATCAGAGCAAACAGGGACGGCTGTGTCCCGTCTGGGTGAATTATTTAGCCGGTAGCCACATCAAAAACCAGCCCCACATTTTACCACAGACAGGTCTGATCTTGTTCAGTAGAACAGAGCGTGTCTCCATCCTGGGTGTCTGTCAGAGTCAGAGCGATTAACGGAAACGCTACCTCCAATTTCATGTTCCTTATTCTGATGCTGCGCTCTATCAGTGTTTTTCTGTCCTGAAGAACAAAAGACAAGAGGTCAGAAAGACCAGATTTGGATCATTTATAATGGAGACACATGGAAAATAAAACCAACAGTTAAGAGTTAGAATCAGCCTCAACAACACTGCAAAAAAATCAGATCAAAGTTTGTCTGATCTCAGAACAGAATCCCTTATTACACAGGTTAATAGTCTAATACAGCTACTAGCCATTCTAGATTTTCACTAGCCACAGTTTTGTTGTTGGAAAATTACAGCCAATTTAGAGTCACCAATTAACCTAACAGGAATGTCTTTGGTGGTGGGAGGAAGGCGGAGTACCAGGAGAAAACCCAGGCATGCACGGGGAGAACATGCAAACTCCACACAGAAAGGCCCGGACCAGGAAGTGAACCGAGGTTAGGGTTAGACCTTAGGTTAACAAAAATAGATCTGTGATGACTAAAACTAGACTGAAACTAACAAAAATAGATCTGTGATGACTAAAACTAGACTGAAACTAACAAAAATAGATCTGTGATGACAAAAACTAGACTAAGACTAACAAAAATAGATCTGTAATGACTAAAACTAGACTGAAACTAACAAAAATAGATCTGTGGTGAATAAAACTAGACTGAAACTAACAAAAATAGATCTGTGATGAATAAAACTAGACTGAAACTAACAAAAATAGATCTGTGATGACTAAAACTAGACTGAAACTAACAAAAATAGATCTGTGATGACTAAAACTAGACTGAAACTAACAAAAATAGATCTGTGATGACAAAAACTAGACTGAAACTAACAAAAATAGATCTGTGATGACAAAAACTAGACTAAGACTAACAAAAATAGATCTGTAATGACTAAAACTAGACTGAAACTAACAAAAATAGATCTGTGATGACTAAAACTAGACTAAGACTAACAAAAATAGATCTGTGATGACTAAAACTAGACTAAGACTAACAAAAATAGATCTGTGATGACAAAAACTAGACTAAGACTAACAAAAATAGATCTGTAATGACTAAAACTAGACTGAAACTAACAAAAATAGATCTGTGATGATGAAACAGGACTTAGACTAACAAAAATAGATCTGTGATGACTAAAACTAGACTAAGACTAACAAAAATAGATCTGTGATGATGAAACAGGACTTAGACTAACAAAAATAGATCTGTGATGACTAAAACTAGACTGAGACTAACAAAAATAGATCTGTGATGACAAAAACTAGACTGAGACTAACAAAAATAGATCTGTGATGACAAAAACTAGACTGAGACTAACAAAAATAGATCTGTGATGACTAAAACTAGACTGAGACTAACAAAAATAGATCTGTGATGACAAAAACTAGACTGAGACTAACAAAAATAGATCTGTAATGATGAAAACTAGACTGAGACTAACAAAAATAGATCTGTGATGACAAAAACTAGACTGAGACTAACAAAAATAGATCCTTGAGTCACAGGGAACATTTGTGAAAAGTTTGAAAAAAAATCTAATTTGTCCATCCTTAGGCTAGGGTGGATATTTATCTGAAATCTGAAGAAAATTCCTCAAATGCTTTTAATTTATCATGTTTACAAGGTGTAGTTCTTAAAGTGTCCACTCGGGGCTGGGCCCTAAAGCCCAGAGGTTCCATTGACACCCATATTAAAATGTGCACTTTAAAGCAGAAATAAACACGTTTACAGCCTGGGTCAAGAACCCAGTCTGGTCACAGAGTTCATGTCTCTATCAGGACACTCAGTACAGGGAATAATTTATAAAAACTTCTCTTTTTGATTATTTTAATGCCCAGACTTGTGCAGACTTTCTGATCTGACTGGACTGGATTTATCTGTTTATGAGGAGACTCAAGCAAAAAGATCAGGCTGAGGCGAGCTTTGTTTCCATGTTGACTTTGAAACGGCATTTCCAATGTGACCACCGTGGTTTTACGTTATCTTTTGGTTGATGCCACTGAGATACGTCCACGTTTCATACAGGCCGTGGTGTTTCACGCTGTCTAACCAGATCTGGTTACAGCTGATTCTGGAATCAGGAACACCACCCAGTATTCGGGTTATTGTTAGCTTCCAAACTGGTCAAACCTGACACGGTAAATTCAATAATACTCCCACGGTTTACCATTTCATTGAGGTGAGTCGTTCTCTGCTCATTCCTGGGTGGATGTTCAACTGGAAACGTCACATTCCAGTGACATTACATCATCAGCTTGATACGTGTTTGCACATTCAGCACAGTAATGGATGGCCTTTAAAAAACAACATTACAACTTTATCATAATAATGTATTTTTGGACAAGATTTTCCACCTTTTTAGGCCTCCACACTGCTTCATTTCTGTGACAGTAAGCAGACTTTTCATCACCCACTGCTGCTCTCAGGTTGTTGTCTAGGAATAAAGTTCTTGTGCTATGACCCTGGTTGCTGATCTGTTCAAAATATGTTTTTTTATGCTGTCTCTTTTTTCCCCAGCCTTAACTCTGTGATTTTTTGTCTTTATTCTCCATCAGAACATCCGTGTCCGAACGGTTCAGGGGCAGGAGTATCGCTGTCAGTCGGGTGTGAGGTTTCATGGAGGTTTGGAGCAAAAGTTTCTACTGGTGGACTGCAGAACCGTGGTGTACGGGACCTTCAGGTGAGTTGGTCTTCTGATATCCTAATCAGGTGTAGATTAAAGGTGGAAACACGTGCAGAAACAACATTTACTCTAAAAACTAAAGCTGTTAAATGATGGCACAGCACTCAACTACACCTAAATACACAGTGTTTTATATTCGGCCACCAGAGGGCTCTCAATCAAAGCGAGGGGAATAAAGGGGAGAGCATGGGGGTCAGCTAAATGATTTATTTTTAGCCAGAATAAAACCACTCTAATCAAAGCAATGATAAAATATTGTTTTTATTTTATTTATGCAGGAGTACAATATAACCTTTATAAAATGTAAACCCTTCTACTTAAAACAGAATCACCTTTTTATTGATGATGTTAATGGGAACACTGACTAAACTCTTTGGAAGGTAATGTTAGACTTCATAGCAAGGCCACAATGTGCACAAATGTAAGTCAGGATACCAGAGAATAAAGTAGAAGGAACAAACAAAACTCTCAGGGAAAATGCTTTAATCATTATAAAAAGAGACAAAAAGGTGAAAATTGGCAAAAACAAAACAAAACAAAACAAAAAAAAGCATTAAAAGTGGTAATAGAGTGGCAAAAATGGAAATGGGTTCAAAGAAGCCAAAAAATGGGCCAAATGTGACAGGAAAGGCAAAAAAGGGTCAGAAATTGGAGGAAAATTGTGAAAAGCAGTTAAAAAGTGGAAAAATTGATAAAAGGTTTCAACAATGGGCAAAAACAGGTAATAATGGGAACTAACATGAGATAAATGTGGCAAAAAATTGTTTTAAAAGGAAAAAAAGGGCAAAATAGAGCAGAAAATGGTGAAAAGCGGTTAAAAAGTGGCAGAAATAGGTAAAAAGTAACAATGATGTGTTACAGGGGCAAAATGGGCAAAACTAGAAATAATGGGTGAAAAGTGGAGATAAAAATGTCAAATATTTGTAGCTTTAGTGGTGAAAATGTGTTTAAAAGTTTCAAAAATAGTTTAAAAGATTCAAAAACAGTTTCATCCCTTCTGCCATAAGAACACTCAATCAAGCCATGGACTAAATATGCCTTTTGTTGTACTGTTGTATGTCTCATGTTTTTGTCTGTTCTGTGATGACACAGTTCATGTGAGTGTCTGTTTCAACTGCTGTACCAAAAGCAAATTCCACCAAATTGTTTGTGTGGTCATTAATAAAGATTCTGATTCTGATTCTGAAAAGTGGAAGAATGGTTGAAAATGGCAAACAATGGCAAAAATAGCAGCTAAAGTAGTGTAACACTCCATGGCTAAGCCATAATATACATAACATAACAGTGGACAGCTGTGAAAAGGGACAGAAAAGGTAAAAGCTAGCAAAAGTGGGGCAAAAAGGGACAAAGAATTGGTAGAAAAAAAAATATGATAAGTGGTTACAGAGTGGCAAAAATGGGCTGAAAGAGCTAAATATGAATCAAGAAACTCTAAAAATAGAAATTCTGAAGTAGTTAAAATGGGAAAGCAAAAAAGGGCAAAAAGAGGCAAAAATATGGGTGCAGTGGTCAGGTCTGGTAACATGTATCCAGGTAGACTGGGTTCAAGTCTAGCCTTTCACATGCCATTTCCCAGAAGACCATCTGGACCACTTGATCCAACATGTATAATTGGAATCATCAAAAAAAATCACACCTGTGGAAAACCATTCTCTGGGTTTATCAGGGTCCATTCTCTGGATTTATCAGGGTTCATTCTCTGGGTTTATCAGGGTCCATTCTCTGGGTTTATCAGGGTCCATTCTCTGGGTTTATCAGGGTCAATTCTTTGGGTTTATCAGGGGGCCATTTTGGGAGGTTTATCAGGGTCTGTTCTCTGGATTTATCAGGGGCCATTTTCTGGGTTTATCAGGGTCTGTTCTCTGGGTTTATCAGGGTCCATTCTCTGGGTTTATCAGGGTCCATTCTTTGGGTTTATCAGGGTCCATTCTCTGGGTTTATCAGGGTCCATTCTCTGGGTTTATCAGGGTCCATTCTCTGGGTTTATCAGAGTCCATTCTCTGGGTTTATCAGGGTCCATTCTCTGGGTTTATCAGGGTCCATTCTTTGGGTTTATTAGGGTCCATTCTCTGGGTTTATCAGGGTCCATTCTCTGGGTTTATCAGGGTCAATTCTTTGGGTTTATCAGGGGGCCATTTTGGGAGGTTTATCAGGGTCTGTTCTCTGGATTTATCAGGGGCCATTTTCTGGGTTTATCAGGGTCTGTTGTCTGGGTTTATCAGGGTCCATTCTCTGGGTATATCAGGGTCCATTCTTTGGGTTTATCAGGGTCCATTCTCTGGGTTTATCAGGGTCCATTCTCTGGGTTTATCAGGGTCCATTCCCTGGGTTTATCAGGGTCCATTCTCTGGGTTTATCAGGGTCAATTCTTTGGGTTTATCAGGGGGCCATTTTGGGAGGTTTATCAGGGTCTGTTCTCTGGGTTTATCAGGGTCCATTCTCTGGGTTTATCAGGGTCCATTCTCTGGGTTTATCAGGGTCAATTCTTTGGGTTTATCAGGGGGCCAGGTGGGGAGGTTTATCAGGGTCCATTCTCTGGGTTTATCAGGGTCCATTTTCTGGGTTTATCAGGGTCCATTCTTTGGGTTTATCAGGGTCCATTCTCTGGGTTTATCAGGGTCCATTCTCTGGGTTTATCAGGGTCCATTCCCTGGGTTTATCAGGGGCCATTCTCTGGGTTTATCAGGGTCCATTCTCTGGGTTTATCAGGGTCCATTCCCTGGGTTTATCAGGGGCCATTCTCTGGGTTTATCAGGGTCCATTCTCTGGGTTTATCAGGGTCCATTCTCTGGGTTTATCAGGGTCAATTCTCTGGGTTTATCAGGGTCGTGTCTCTGGGTTTATCAGGGTCCATTCTCTGGGTTTATCAGGGTCCATTCTCTGGGTTTATCAGGGTCCATTCTCTGGGTTTATCAGGGTCCATTCTCTGGGTTTATCAGGGTCCATTCTCTGGGTTTATCAGGGTCCATTCTCTGGGTTTATCAGGGTCCATTCTCTGGGTTTATCAGGGTCAATTCTCTGGGTTTATCAGGGTCCATTCTCTGGGTTTATCAGGGTCCATTCTCTGGGTTTATCAGGGTCCATTCTCTGGGTTTATCAGGGTCCATTCTCTGGGTTTATCAGGGTCCATTCTCTGGGTTTATCAGGGTCCCTTCTCTGGGTTTATCAGGGTCCAGTCTCTGGGTTTATCAGGGTCCATTCTCTGGGTTTATCAGGGTCCATTCTCTGGGTTTATCAGGGTCCATTCTCTGGGTTTATCAGGGTCCATTCTCTGGGTTTATCAGGGTCCATTCTTTGGGTTTATCAGGGTCCATTCTCTGGGTTTATCAGGGTCCATTCTCTGGGTTTATCAGGGTCAATTCTTTGGGTTTATCAGGGGGCCATTTTGGGAGGTTTATCAGGGTCTGTTCTCTGGATTTATCAGGGGCCATTTTCTGGGTTTATCAGGGTCTGTTCTCTGGGTTTATCAGGGTCCATTCTCTGGGTTTATCAGGGTCCATTCTTTGGGTTTATCAGGGTCCATTCTCTGGGTTTATCAGGGTCCATTCTCTGGGTTTATCAGGGTCCATTCCCTGGGTTTATCAGGGTCCATTCTCTGGGTTTATCAGGGTCAATTCTTTGGGTTTATCAGGGGGCCATTTTGGGAGGTTTATCAGGGTCTGTTCTCTGGGTTTATCAGGGTCCATTCTCTGGGTTTATCAGGGTCCATTCTCTGGGTTTATCAGGGTCAATTCTTTGGGTTTATCAGGGGGCCATTTTGGGAGGTTTATCAGGGTCTGTTCTCTGGATTTATCAGGGGCCATTTTCTGGGTTTATCAGGGTCCATTCTTTGGGTTTATCAGGGTCCATTCTCTGGGTTTATCAGGGTCCATTCTCTGGGTTTATCAGGGTCCATTCTCTGGGTTTATCAGGGTCCATTCTCTGGGTTTATCAGGGTCCATTCTCTGGGTTTATCAGGGTCCATTCACTGGGTTTATCAGGGGCCATTCTCTGGGTTTATCACGGGCCATTTTCTGGGTTTATCAGGGTCCATTCTCTGGGTTTATCAGGGTCCATTCTCTGGGTTTATCAGGGTCCATTCTCTGGGTTTATCAGGGTCCATTCTCTGGGTTTATCAGGGTCCATTCTTTGGGTTTATCAGGGTCCATTCTCTGGGTTTATCAGGGTCCATTCTCTGGGTTTATCAGGGTCCATTCTCTGGGTTTATCAGGGTCCATTCTCTGGGTTTATCAGGGTCCATTCTCTGGGTTTATCAGGGTCAATTCTTTGGGTTTATCAGGGGGCCATTTTGGGAGGTTTATCAGGGTCTGTTCTCTGGATTTATCAGGGGCCATTTTCTGGATTTATCAGGGTCTGTTCTCTGGGTTTATCAGGGTCTGTTCTCTGGGTTTATCAGGGTCCATTCCCTGGGTTTATCAGGGTCCAATCTCTGGTTTATCAGGGGCCGTTCTCTGGGTTTATCAGGGGGCCATTTTTGGGGGTTTATCAGGGGCCATTCTCTGGATTTATCAGAGGCCATTCTCTGGGTTTATCAGGGTCTGTTCTCTGGATTTATCAGGGGCCATTCTCTGGGTTTATCAGGGTCCATTCTCTGGGTTTATCAGGGTCCATTCCCTGGGTTTATCAGGGGCCATTCTCTGGGTTTATCAGGGTCCATTCCCTGGATTTATCACGGGCCATTTTCTGGGTTTATCAGGGTCTGTTCTCTGGGTTTATCAGGGGCCATTTTCTGGGTTTATCAGGGTCTGTTCTCTGGGTTTATCAGGGGCCATTCTCTGGGTTTATCAGGGTCTGTTCTCTGGATTTATCAGGGGCCATTCTCTGGGTTTATCAGGGTCTGTTCTCTGGATTTATCAGGGGCCATTTTCTGGGTTTATCAGGGTCTGTTCTCTGGGTTATCAGGGTCCATTCTCTGGGTTTGACAGGGTCCATTCTCTGGGTTTATCAGGGTCCAGTCTCTGGGTTTATCAGGGTCCAATCTCTGGTTTATCAGGGGCCGTTCTCTGGGTTTATCAGGGGGCCATTTTTGGGGGTTTATCAGGGGCCATTCTCTGGGTTTATCAGGGTCAATTCTTTGGGTTTATCAGGGGGCCATTTTGGGAGGTTTATCAGGGTCTGTTCTCTGGATTTATCAGGGTCCATTCTCTGGGTTTATCAGGGTCCATTCTTTGGGTTTATCAGGGTCCATTCTCTGGGTTTATCAGGGTCCATTCTCTGGGTTTATCAGGGTCCATTCTCTGGGTTTATCAGAGTCCATTCTCTGGGTTTATCAGGGTCCATTCTCTGGGTTTATCAGGGTCCATTCTTTGGGTTTATCAGGGTCCATTCCCTGGGTTTATCAGGGTCCATTCTCTGGGTTTATCAGGGTCAATTCTTTGGGTTTATCAGGGGGCCATTTTGGGAGGTTTATCAGGGTCTGTTCTCTGGATTTATCAGGGGCCATTTTCTGGATTTATCAGGGTCTGTTCTCTGGGTTTATCAGGGTCTGTTCTCTGGGTTTATCAGGGTCCATTCCCTGGGTTTATCAAGGTCCAATCTCTGGTTTATCAGGGGCCGTTCTCTGGGTTTATCAGGGGGCCTTTTTTGGGGGTTTATCAGGGTCTGTTCTCTGGATTTATGAGGGGCCATTTTCTGGGTTTATCAGGGTCTGTTCTCTGGGTTTATCAGGGTCCATTCTCTGGGTTTATCAGGGTCCATTCTTTGGGTTTATCAGGGTCCATTCTCTGGGTTTATCAGGGTCCATTCTCTGGGTTTATCAGGGTCCATTCTCTGGGTTTATCAGAGTCCATTCTCTGGGTTTATCAGGGTCCATTCTCTGGGTTTATCAGGGTCCATTCTTTGGGTTTATCAGGGTCCATTCTCTGGGTTTATCAGGGTCCATTCTCTGGGTTTATCAGGGTCCATTCTCTGGGTTTATCAGGGTCAATTCTTTGGGTTTATCAGGGGGCCATTTTGGGAGGTTTATCAGGGTCTGTTCTCTGGATTTATCAGGGGCCATTTTCTGGGTTTATCAGGGTCTGTTCTCTGGGTTTATCAGGGTCCATTCTCTGGGTTTATCAGGGTCCATTCTTTGGGTTTATCAGGGTCCATTCTCTGGGTTTATCAGGGTCCATTCTCTGGGTTTATCAGGGTCCATTCCCTGGGTTTATCAGGGTCCATTCTCTGGGTTTATCAGGGTCAATTCTTTGGGTTTATCAGGGGGCCATTTTGGAAGGTTTATCAGGGTCTGTTCTCTGGATTTATCAGGGGCCATTCTCTGGGTTTATCAGGGTCCATTCTCTGGGTTTATCAGGGTCCATTCCCTGGGTTTATCAGGGGCCATTCTCTGGGTTTATCAGGGTCCATTCCCTGGATTTATCACGGGCCATTTTCTGGGTTTATCAGGGTCCATTCTCTGGGTTTATCAGGGTCCATTCTCTGGGTTTATCAGGGTCCATTCTCTGGGTTTATCAGGGTCCATTCTCTGGGTTTATCAGGGTCCATTCTTTGGGTTCATCAGGGTCCATTCTCTGGGTTTATCAGGGTCCATTCTTTGGGTTTATCAGGGTCCATTCTCTGGGTTTATCAGGGTCCATTCTCTGGGTTTATCAGGGTCCATTCTCTGGGTTTATCAGGGTCAATTCTTTGGGTTTATCAGGGGGCCATTTTGGGAGGTTTATCAGGGTCTGTTCTCTGGATTTATCAGGGGCCATTTTCTGGGTTTATCAGGGTCTGTTCTCTGGGTTTATCAGGGTCCATTCTCTGGGTTTATCAGGGTCCATTCTTTGGGTTTATCAGGGTCCATTCTCTGGGTTTATCAGGGTCCATTCTCTGGGTTTATCAGGGTCCATTCTCTGGGTTTATCAGGGTCCATTCTCTGGGTTTATCAGGGTCTGTTCTCTGGGTTTATCAGGGGCCATTTTCTGGGTTTATCAGGGTCTGTTCTCTGGATTTATCAGGGGCCATTCTCTGGGTTTATCAGGGTCCATTCTCTGGGTTTATCAGGGTCCATTCCCTGGGTTTATCAGGGGCCATTCTCTGGGTTTATCAGGGTCCATTCCCTGGATTTATCACGGGCCATTTTCTGGGTTTATCAGGGTCCATTCTCTGGGTTTATCAGGGTCCATTCTCTGGGTTTATCAGGGTCCATTCTCTGGGTTTATCAGGGTCCATTCTCTGGGTTTATCAGGGTCCATTCTTTGGGTTTATCAGGGTCCATTCTCTGGGTTTATCAGGGTCCATTCTCTGGGTTTATCAGGGTCCATTCTCTGGGTTTATCAGGGTCCATTCTCTGGGTTTATCAGGGTCCATTCTCTGGGTTTATCAGGGTCAATTCTTTGTGTTTATCAGGGGGCCATTTTGGGAGGTTTATCAGGGTCTGTTCTCTGGATTTATCAGGGGCCATTTTCTGGATTTATCAGGGTCTGTTCTCTGGGTTTATCAGGGTCTGTTCTCTGGGTTTATCAGGGTCCATTCCCTGGGTTTATCAGGGTCCAATCTCTGGTTTATCAGGGGCCGTTCTCTGGGTTTATCAGGGGGCCATTTTTGGGGGTTTATCAGGGGCCATTCTCTGGGTTTATCAGGGTCTGTTCTCTGGATTTATCAGAGGCCATTCTCTGGGTTTATCAGGGTCTGTTCTCTGGATTTATCAGGGGCCATTCTCTGGGTTTATCAGGGTCCATTCTCTGGGTTTATCAGGGTCCATTCCCTGGGTTTATCAGGGGCCATTCTCTGGGTTTATCAGGGTCCATTCCCTGGATTTATCACGGGCCATTTTCTGGGTTTATCAGGGTCTGTTCTCTGGGTTTATCAGGGGCCATTTTCTGGGTTTATCAGGGTCTGTTCTCTGGGTTTATCAGGGGCCATTCTCTGGGTTTATCAGGGTCTGTTCTCTGGATTTATCAGGGGCCATTCTCTGGGTTTATCAGGGTCTGTTCTCTGGATTTATCAGGGGCCATTTTCTGGGTTTATCAGGGTCTGTTCTCTGGGTTATCAGGGTCCATTCTCTGGGTTTGACAGGGTCCATTCTCTGGGTTTATCAGGGTCCAGTCTCTGGGTTTATCAGGGTCCAATCTCTGGTTTATCAGGGGCCGTTCTCTGGGTTTATCAGGGGGCCATTTTTGGGGGTTTATCAGGGGCCATTCTCCGGGTTTATCAGGGTCTGTTCTCTGGATTTATCAGGGGCCATTCTCTGGGTTTATCAGGGTCCATTCTCTGGGTTTATCAGGGTCCATTCTCTGGGTTTATCAGGGTCAATTCTTTGGGTTTATCAGGGGGCCATTTTGGGACGTTTATCAGGGCCTGTTCTCTGGATTTATCAGGGGCCATTTTCTGGGTTTATCAGTGTCTGTTCTCTGGATTTATCAGGGGCCATTTTCTGGGTTTATCAGTGTCTGTTCTCTGGATTTATCAGGGGCCATTTTCTGGGTTTATCAGGGTCTGTTCTCTGGGTTATCAGGGTCCATTCTCTGGGTTTGACAGGGTCCATTCTCTGGGTTTATCAGGGTCCAGTCTCTGGGTTTGTCAGGGTCCAATCTCTGGTTAATCAGGGGCCGTTCTCTGGGTTTATCAGGGGGCCATTTTTGGGGGTTTATCAGGGGCCATTCTCCGGGTTTATCAGGGTCTGTTCTCTGGATTTATCAGGGGCCATTCTCTGGGTTTATCAGGGTCCATTCTCTGGGTTTATCAGGGTCCATTCTCTGGGTTTATCAGGGTCTGTTCTCTGGATTTATAAGGGGCCATATCATGTCACCCAAAACATCACTGTCTAGTAGCATGAAAATGCAGCATAAAGATGCCATTATGTGGTCAAATCGTTGTCATGTAAACCTGGACTTACCTTTGCAGCACTGATTTATTGATGTCCTTTTTTATTTCAGCTACACGTGGACGTTTGAGAAGATCAACCTCAGCATGGTCATGGTGATCACAGGTCAGCTGGTCTGCACATATGACGAGGAGTTTCGGAGGCTGTATGCCCGCTCTGTAGTCCCTGTGGTACAGCCCAGGAACAAGTTTACAATCCAGTACCTGAGAGACATCGCAGCAATGCAGAGCCCAAACTCCAGTCAACTCAACCTCAACCAGATCCAAATGAGGTCCAGGGTGATGCAAGGCACCAGAGGTGCTCCAGATGAGAGGTTTAGCAATCCTGCCATGTTAACGCGGGGACTGAGCATGCAGGAAAGACTGCATCAGTCCCACTGTGTGGACATGGGGAACCTGGTGAGGGGGCACAGCTATGGAGGAGAACTCCAGAAATTAAACTCCATGACCCGGCTCAGGATGGGGACCAAAGACTTCCCTCTCCCTCATGAAAGGACTAATCTGAGGGTTGGCGGCGACATGCTAACTAACAGGTTGTCTCAGCAGCACCTAAGGCACCGTAATCTCTATGGAGCGGACCAGAATCTGATCCCGTTCAACTCGGAGACATCCCTGCACAGGTGGAAGATGGACACATACCTCAACAACAGCGACATGCCTCTAGATGCTTCATGTGACGCAATATCCCCGATGGCATCGCCATACAGCAGCCACACGGGCTTGAACGAGTACCAGTCACAAATGATCCACAGCAGGTCCCGGGACATCAAGACCAGGATGGAAGAGATGAGGCAGAAGAGGCTCAGCTTGCAGGAATATACCAATCTGAGACAGAGTCAAGAGTCTTTAAGGTCTATGTATCCGCCTCTAGACCGACATAAACCGCTGACTTCACTACGAGGTCTGGACATGAGGCAGAGCATGATAGATCTAGAGCCGAATATGCAAAACGGTTGGGGCCTTGACCCAAGTGAGTCAAAGAAAGAAGTTGACAAAAGAGAGCAAATTCTCGACGATGGACACCGCTCTGCTTCTCATAGTGATGTCAAAATGGCTCCAGATCGAAGGACGATGCAGGCCTACGACTGGCGTGAGCCTCTTTCCAGGACTACCTCTGCTGCAGACATAGATATGAAACTAAATGATCTGTCACTGAAGCTCCCTCACATGCAGCCCGGCGGTCTCAGTCTCAGAACGATGGAGTCTTTGACTGAGATCCCTGAAGAGAAGGAGGGTTCAAATTCACGTGTCAACAGCTCAGACTCTGCATTTAAAGAAGGAAATGAAGAGATTCAAAAAGAGGAGAAGGTGGTCCAAAAAGAGAGCCCTGGGAAGTCCGGCTTACCTCCAGAACCACAGCGTCAGGAGCAACGTAGAGGCAGCCACGGTTCTGTAGGGAAAGTAACAAAAAGCACTGGCTCGACTACTCCTAAAGAAGTCAAGAGATCGGTGTCCAATGAGATGAAAACTTCCAGAAAGAACTCGAGCACTTCTTCAGGATCTCAGCTCACAATAGACGGTAAGATCAGCCCATCAGAAACGGGATCAACAAATCCAGAGGAACCCAGCCTGCAGCGGAAGAACTCCATGAGAAAAAAAGTGCACTCACTGCTTACATCCGATGACAAGAAAGCCTCCAAAAAAGAGGAGAAGTCACTCCAAAGAAAGGCCTCGCTGAGATCATCGCATCCTTCAGCCAAAGATCCAGCATCTTCAGAGGGGAAATCCTCAAAGAAGGGCTACTCGCCGAGTCTGCCCAGGTTGCAGAGCTCTGCCACCAGTCCAACAGAGCCAGAGAAGCCTAAATCTCCATTCCCGAGGTTATCTCCTCAGCGTTCAAGCAAAAGGAAGACGGGTCATTCGTCCGAGGAGGAACGAAGCGGAAGGAGCATTCCGGACAAGGATGGCGCGGCCGTCTACCAAAGGGAGAAGGTCTACAGTCGGTTTGAGTACTTGCTCAGCACTGAGAGTATTCCTCGAGATAAAGACAAATACAGAAGTGCTTCTCTGAGCAGACAGGACGCTAACTCTCAAGGATTCCAGACTCAAAGTGGCGCTGAAAACAAACTGGGGAAATTCATGCAGCGAGTGGGAAATCTGATCAACAAGAACAAGTAGAGCTGCAGAAGAAAAGGTGATAGGATTGACTTAATCAGGTATGAAGGCACAGATAAAATGGGTTTGGCATGGGGCTTTTCATCAGGGACGACATTAATCACTCAGGCCTAAACACAAAGATGTAAATCAGGGGTTTTCAAAGTGTGTGAGAGTGAGCCTCCCCTAAGAGAAAATCATTCAGTTGACCCCCACCGACAAGAAGATTCAGATTTTAAAAAAAATCTTAACCATGTTTTCAAACATGTATGTCTAATTTTAAATATTTTTTAACATTTTTTATCTTTGACATTTTGGTCTGCAAATGTTCTTAAACATCCGTCTTTACCAGGTTATCAGTTATTTGGTTTCAGTAATTAATTTATTGCCAATACTACCTGATTATTCTGCTCTGATAATCCTTAAAGCAGCGTTACTCAACCAAAGAGCCAAACTGTTGAAAAAATACCTCTGCAAGAGCCACAATCTAAGAGGTGGAGAGTGGCTAAAACAGCTCAAAGTAGCAATAAAAGATCAAAGATGGCAAAAATGGTCAAAAAGCAGCAAAAAATGGGTGAAAATGGGCAAAAATTGGGATTAAAATTGGAAAAAAGATGGTTGAGAAGTAACAAAAAAATGAGTAACAGGTGGTAAAAAAAAAAGGTCCAAAGGTGGCAAAAACTAGGCAAAAAATTAGTAAAAAAAAAAAAAGCAGTCAAGATTGAAAAAATGGGCAAAAAGTAGGAAAAAAGTGGTATTTAATGACAAAAGGATGCCTAAATGGGCGATAAATGGTAAAAAAAAACATTAAAAAGGGCAAACATTGGAAAAAGTGGCGAAAAGAAGTGGGAAATGGGCAAAAATAGGAAAAAAGTGGTATTTAGTGACAAAAGGATGCTTAAATGGACGATAGGTATAAAAAAAATGGTTTAAAGGGGCAAAAAAGTTTCCCTGTTTAAGGTTTTCTGGGGGAATAATATTTAAAATGAAGACATCGAAGAGCCACTAATAATCACAAGTGGAGTATCACTGCCTTAAAGTAACTATAGTCTATTCATTTTCCTCCATGCACAGCAGAAGTTAGCAAAGAAAAACACTTTTTTTCTGGTTTATGGTTCCGTGCCTCCCCTGAAGCTCTGTGGCGCCCCCCAGGGGAGGCCTGCCTCACACTTTGAAAACCGCTGATGTAAATCATCAGGTATCTATTCTTAACGAAGCCTTATTCACATGGGACCAGTAGTTCCTGAAGATCTCTGGTTATATGGGAACAGCCCATCAGTGTCAGCATTTCATACGCCACATTCTCACTGGGACAGAAAAGTCTAAAATTTACTGAAACATTCTGACATTATGGTTAAAAACATCATGGTGTGGCATGACACCACCTGGTCTCTGGACAGCAACTGGAAGAGCTTAAATCGGGCTTAAAATGTCCATCCCAACCCTACCTGAGCCTCTGCACATTCTCTCTAAACCCATTCAACTAATCTATCATGCAGTTATTGCTGTTATCAATATTTGGTGGTATGACTGTTCTGGGATCTCCCTGCCCTTTCAAAACCTTAAGTGGAAAGCTTCAAGCAAGAGCAGAGCGGGCATAAATGACAACAGAACGACACTGATAAGTCACATGTATAATAAATGAGGAGCTGGGGTGGAGGAGGATTGCAGAAGTAGCTTTCAGAAGGAGAAGCAAAGAAAAGGCAAACGAAAGCAGCTTGAATAAGAAGGCATGATGGCATTTAGTCAGCTGGACACTTAGCCTCATCCACATGGAGACGAATTCAGGAGTATATGCAAAAGTTTTTGTTGTATTGGCATTTCATCCACATGGAAACGGCGTTTTGGAAGGTCGTAAACACTGCTTTTTTAAACTGGGTCCCAGAGTGAACAAATCTGTAAACGCTTACCGTTTCGTCTCCGTGTGGACAGCCAGCTGCATCTTTCTCAAAATGATTACGTCACACTTAGCGTAGCCCACTTATCCCTCGTGCACAAATCGAACCAAAAGAACAACGGCGGACTACAGGGCTGTGTTTGTGCTGCCGAAGCTACTGAGATTATTGTGGCTTTGACAGCAAAATCTGATGCTCCTTTACCACCACTGAGAACAGCAGACACCAGACGTTCTAAAATCCACCGCGGAGAACAACCAGAAAGGCACCTAGAAGAAAGTTTGTGGCAGTTTTCTGTGATCTTCTTCTCTTTTGGTGCATTTCCGTGGCAGCGGTACAGCGCCACATACAGACTTGGCATACAGCGTTTCAGAGGTTCCGTGGTTATATGGATATTTCCTGAAACGGTCCCTGAAACAGGGATATATTGTTTCATCCCCGTGTGGACAAGGCCTTAGATTTGAACATTTTCTGTTTATAGAATTAGCACATGGGGGTAAATACTTCGAGTCTCATTCTATGGCTGTATGAGACTTCTGCAAGGGATGAAATACAGCAACGCTGGATCAGCGTGTCAGTCAGAGATTCATGGTTGTAAGGCAGAAAACCCTCCAGGATATGAGTATCCTTCTCCTTAGGAATTAGGGACAATCTCAGTGTCCAGGTTGTTAATAATGCAGTTATACTTCTCAAACTTTACCTTACTATACTTTTTTTCTTCTTTACAAAATACAAACATGTTGATTTGGACAGACGTCCTGTGCAAATTCAGAGGCCTCCAGGAAATACTGACCCCATGCGAGTAAGGTTAATTTCATCTGTCACCTTGAACTGGGATGCAGGGCTGATGTGGAATTACTGGAAGTCATTATTTTTATCAATGCAGTAAGCTCAGCCTCAGTGTTACATAAAGCACTTGTAGATAGGAACACAGTCAGCATGCAGAGTCCTTCATTGTGTTGAATATGTTTTGTTTTTTCAAGGTTATGCAAAAGAAAAATTCAACTGCTAATGCCAAATCCAACAGAAAGACCAACAATAACTGAAACCAACCAATAATGAATGTCTTTTTATTTACTGAACATCTTTTCTACATCACGGAGCTCTGTTGTCCTAAAACTACATGAATTAATAAAATAACCAAATTATTGTGATTATTCTGACTGTAGTACCATCCTACTGCCCCAGACTCACTACAGCACTAAATATGGATTAATCCGCCATTTAAAATAGTCCCTGACAAAAGCACTACTCCTCTGTTTCTGGTAAATTTAATGGACTCGATAACCATGAGCTGTTTTAGGACAACAAACCCAACTCTTCTGTAAAATAAGACTCTGTTGTATTTTTAACAATCAGCCTGTTTATGAGGAATGAGTGGGTTTAGAAATGGAAGTACTGCTGTTTTTGCTCATTTTCTGTTGGTATAAAACTACCAAAAAAGATAGAATATCTCCTTCTGTAATTATTTTTTTCTCTTTTCTTATTTGTACAGCTTTTATTATGACTTAATGTACTTTTAACATTTGTCTCCTGTGTTTTCTTGTAAATCATTGAAGACATTTATGTGTGAAGACCTTCAGGCTGTAAATCTGGGAAAATCTGACGTTTATTAAAACAGTTTTACCGTATGAATGATGAAGAATCGTTTCATTAGCTCTGCTCACAGTGAAGTCAAAGGTAACGTGAGCTGAAGCTGCTCGAATTCATGCATTTGTAGGTGCAAATGAAAAAAAAACAGAGTTACTTTAAAGCTGTAAAAACATGTCAGACAGGTATATTTATGATTTCATTTCTACATTTTCTGAGGAGTAGGGAGGTTGAAATGAAAACTTTAGGAGGATGGTATTAAAGGCGCCCCCTAGAGGTTGGTATTTCTAATATTATCATCAAGCACTGATAAGTTTTTACAGAGCCCCAGACGTTACATGGTCAAAAAAAATTAGTTGGGGCCACAATATGGCTAGAACGTGCACGAAACACTAATTTGTGGACAAAATGCACTGTTCCACATTATTAAGCACAAAAGAGTTAAAAAAAAAAACATTTTATAGGTTGTAAAGAAGTGAAAATGGTCATTTGTTGAATTTGCAGCATTAGGAGATCATATTTACTGAAATCAAAGCTATTTCAATCAAAAACATCTTAACAGGACAAGTTCCATGTTAACATAGGAGCCCTTCTCTGATATCACCTTCACTATTCTTGCATCCATTGAACTTGTGAGTTTTTGGAGAGTTTCTGCTTGAATTTGTCAGAATATCCTCCCAGAGCTGCTGTTTTGATGTGAACTGCCTCCCACCCTCATAGATCTTTAGCTTGAGGATGCTCCAAAGGTTCTCAGTAGGGTTAAAGGTCAGGGCAGGATGGGGGCCACACCATGAGTTTCTCTCCTTTTATGCCCATAGCAGCCAATGACACAGAGGGATTCTATGCAGCATGAGATGGAGCATTGTCATGCACGAAGATCATTTTGATACAGAAGGCACGGTTCTTCTTTTTGTACCATGGAAGAAAGTGGTCAGTCAGAAACTCTAGATACTTTGCCGAGGTCATTTTCACACCTTCAGGGACCCTAAAGGGGCCTACCAGCTCTCTCCTCATGAATCCGGCCCAGAACATGACTCCGCCCCCTCCTTGCTGACGTCACAGCCTCATTGGGACATGGTGGCCATCCACCAACCATCCACTACTCCTCCATCTGGACCATCCAGGGTTGCACGGCACTCATCAGTCAACAAGACTGTTTGAAAATGAGTCTTCATGTATTTCTGGGCCCACTGTAACCGTTTCTGCTTGTGAGCATTTCACTTACAGCATTTTGTTCGGCCTTAAATGACAGACATCGTGAGACCTCAGAACAGTTCCTGTGTTTATAGATTTGTTTCTGAGTCATTTTCCAGCACTTTATCTGCAAATACCTATGCACTTTCTATAGTACTGTTTGTTTTTAACTTATTGTTGTGATCTGACACTGAAATGTATCATTTATTGTGACGTGTGCTGCTGACCTCTTGGCCAGGTCGCCCTTGTAAAAGAGATCTCAATCTCAATGGGAATTATCTGGTTAAATAAAGGTGAAATAAAAATAAATAAATGGGGGGCTGAATAGTAGGTTTATACACGACTGCAAGCCTCTGGAGGATCCTACACCTTGAGGTTGGTGGGACTCCAGAGGCACCAGCAGCTTCAAATACCTGTTTGCTGCTTTGTAATGGCATTTTAGCATCTGCTCTCTTAATCTGATGAATTTGTCCGTCAGAAACCTTCCTCATTATGCCTTTATCTGCAGGAACCCGTCTGTGCTCTGAATCAGACACTAATGTCTTCACAGTATGATGATCATACTTAAGTTTTCCTTAAATATCTCATGTTTTCATTCCTTGTCCAGACATTGCACTATTTGAGGCTTTTCAGCAGCAGAGGTCCTTTCTCTTTGCTGTATTGCTGAAACCTGTGGCTTGCTTAATAATGTGGAACGTCTTTCTTAAGGAGTTTTCCTTTAATTGGGCTCACCTGGTAAACTAATGATCACAGGTGTCTGAGATTGATTTCAGCGATCCAGAGAGCCCTGAGACACAAAACCATCCATGAGTTTAACCTCCTGAGACCCGAGCTCTGGTTTGGAATGCAATTTCCTTTAAAATTCTGATAGATTTCCAAAACAGGAAACAGACTGCCTCAAATTTCCTAACAAAAAATTCAGTGAAAATTATTTAAAGGTTTTTTTTTTTGTTGTTGTTGTTTTTTAAATCACATAAACTATCCTAAATATCCTAAAACATTCCTGAAACATTCCAGTAAACCTTTCTGGGGAAAAAGCCTTCACATTCAGAGATTTTCCCCCAAATTTCAGGACAATTCCAGAAATGTAAATTACCACAGAATGTCAGCAACAATGATGGAAAATTTGCAAACAAATTCCCCCAAATTTCCCTAAAACTTCAGGAGATTTTTAATGGGAATCCCTCCCCCCAACCCTCCCAAATTTCTGTAAAAGTACCTCAAAAATGTTTAAGCTCATGTAAATCTCTCCAGTTCATGTCCCCAAAAAGTTAGAGGAAAAATTTGTGAAGATTAAAAGCAACATTTCTGAAAATTCCCATAAAAGTACCTCAAATTTCCTAAAATCTCAAAACAACCTCTCTAAAATTAACAAGCATATCCCCAATCTTTTTAGGAAAAAATCCTGAAATTTAAAGCAAAATTTCCCCAACATTCAAAGCACATTACTTTAGTGTCTGTGGACCCCTGGTTGATCATCTAAAATATTCTTACAGCAGAATTTATTAGTTGTAATAAAGCCAGAATGTGATGTCCTTGTGTGTACAGGATCAGGAGGTTAATTGAAAAACAAAAAATGAATGCGTATGACACTAAAATCCAATTTGCATAATAATTTGGAATGCGGTGTAGGTCGAGTGTTGCAGAGCGGCGAGAACACAGCTGTTCTTTATGTCACCAAAGAAATACATGTAGACAAAAACACTCTTCTGCACATCTTAGATGAAGTTTATTTAAAGTTTTATTTGAAATGAATGAAAAATACTAATTTCTATGAAAATATATCAGCAGGATGTATAAAACAAAAAGGCTGTTTTTGACATTTTCATGATTTTATTAATTTGTCTCATATAAAAAACAAACAGATTTTAAATGAAGTACTCGAGGCATTTGTTCCTCTCATCATCCAGTTCTTGGGTTTCAATCTCAAACTTCTTCATGGCGATAAAATACTGAACAAACGGCTCTCCCAGGGCGCTGCGGATGACGTGATCATCTCCCAGCGCCTCCAGAGCGTCGTCGAGCTTCACGGGGATGGCGAACTCCTTCTGCTGACTGGGCGCTTTGTTCAGACTGCTGTCGACATTCAGGTTCCGTCTGATGCCGTCCAGCCCGGCGGCCACGGTGGCGGCCAGAACGATGTACGGGTTAGCCATGGCTGAGCCCAGCTTGTTGTCGATGTGCGTCTCCCTCCCGCCGTGACACTTGATGTTGAAGGAGCTGCTGTTGTCGTTGCTGCCACAGGTGGCACACAGCACTCGTTTGGGGTCTTTGACGGTCTTGGCGATGTGGCTTCTGCAGCCCAGGCCCGGTGACATCAAGCAGCTCAGCGCGGCAGAGTGGGTCAGGAGCCCAGCCAACCATTTCTTACCAATCTCAGACAACTCGCCTGCTTTCTCACCACTGTGGAAGAGGCTGCGCCGCCCGTTAGCATCCCACAAACTGTGAGAGAGCACGCCAGCATTGTACAGGCCGTCGTCAGTAAAGAAGCTAGCAATGTAGCTGTGTTTACGAGCCATTTCTTTGATGCCGGTGCGGAAGGTGAAGGCGCTGTCTGCAGCCGCAATCCCAAACTCCGGCCTCAGGTTGATCTCCATTTGTCCGGGGCCGCTGGCAGAGGCGATGCTGTCGATGTCTGCACCCATGCAGTACATGCTGTCCACCAGCTGCTGGAAGAACGGCAGGTCATGGTTACTGAGCAGGGTAGTGGCCGGGAACATGAGAGTCTTTGGCCCGATCCGGTCCGGTGCTCCGAGGACGCAGCATTCATACGTAAAAGACGAATGCAGAGAGAATCCCATGGTTTGAAGCTGGCCGAGGAGCTGCTTGGCGATGAGGCGAGGGGAGGTGCGAAGGGGGCTTCCTGTCACTGTGCAGGGGTCACAAATGACCCGTGCTGTCTGCTCAGCCCAGGGTAGGACCCTGAAGGTGGACAGATCAGGGATCAGGAGGACATCACTGCTGAAGTTGGCGGTGTTGGCGTGGTCCACTTCGTTGCTCTTTGGACTGAGTGTCAGCTCCAAGTAGCTTCTCGGCATCGGTATCCCATAAACTGCTTTCTCCTGTGGACACAACATTGTCAGTTTAACAATAGTTCAACACTTTGGGGAATTCTCTCTGGTGCTAAGAATTAAACAGATATTACATGTCTCAAAAACTGAGGAATAAATTATTTTAAGAAGCTCAGCATGACACAAGAACAGTGTGCATAAAAAAGCAGTATGTTGGCTGGTGGTTTCAAACAGTCATATTCTTCTTGCCATTTACTCCTTAGCAAATTAATTATGAGCTGATGTTAGCATTTAGTCTAAAGCATGTCTTTGATAAACAACAGACTTCTTTAACTTGGTCTGTCAGAGTTCTGCAAGGGATTAACCCCAAATACACAGCAGCTATGAACCATGATCGGAACCAGAGGCCCTCCTTGATGGATGGATGGATGGATGATGGATGGATGGATGGACGAATGATGGATGCATGGATGGACGGATGGATGGATGGATGATACATGGATGGGTGGCTGCATGGATGGATGGATGGATGGATGGATGGATGGCTGGCTGGCTGCATGGATGGTTGGATAGATAGATAGATGGGTGGATGGATGGATAGATGGATGGGTGCATGGATGGATTGATGGATGGATGGATGGATAGACAGATAGATGGGTGCATGGATGGATGGATGGATGGCTGCATAGATGGATGGATAGATGGATGGCTAGATGGATGGCTAGATGGATGCATGGATGGATGGATGGATAGATGGATGGATGGATAGATGGATGGATGGATGGATGGATGGATGGATGGCTGGCTGCATGGATGGATGGATAGATAGATGGATGGATGGATGATAGATGGATGGGTGCATGGATGGATGGATGGATAGATGGATGGATGGATGGATGGCTGCATGGATGGATGGATGGATGGCTGCATGGATGGATGGATAGATGGATGAATGGCTGCATGGATGGATGGATGGATGGCTGCATGGATGGATGGATAGATGGATGGATGGATGGATGGCTGCATGGATGGATGGATGGATGGATGGATGGACGGATGGCTGCATGGATGCATGGATGGATGGATGGATGGATGGATGGATGGATGGATGGATGGATGGCTGCATGGATGGATGGATGGATGGCTGCATGGATGGATGGATAGATGGATGGATGGATGGATGGCTGCATGGATGGATGGATGGATGGATGGATGGACGGATGGCTGCATGGATGCATGGATGGATGGATGGATGGATGGATGGATGGACGGATGGCTGCATGGATGCATGGATGGATGGATGGATGGATGGATGGATAGATAGATGGATGGATGGATGATAGATGGATGGATGGATGGATGGCTGCATGGATGGATGGATAGATGGATGGATGGATGGATAGATGGATGGATGGATGGATGGCTGCATGGATGGATGGATAGATGGATGGATGGATGGATGGATGCATGGATGGATGGATGGATGGCTGCATGGATGGATGGATAGATGGATGAATGGCTGCATGGATGGATGATGGATGGATGGATGGATGGGTGCATGGATGGATGGATGGATAGATGGATGGATGGATGGATGGCTGCATGGATGGATGGATAGATGGATGGATGGATGGATGGATGCATGGATGGATGGATGGATGGCTGCATGGATGGATGGATAGATGGATGAATGGCTGCATGGATGGATGATGGATGGATGGATGGATGGCTGCATGGATGGATGGATGGATGGACGGATGGCTGCATGGATGCATGGATGGATGGATGGATGGATGGATGCATGGATGGATGGCTGCATGGATGGATGGATAATTACATGGAAGAAGCGGACAGGTACTGTCTTGGACCTGGACACCCCGTGGAGGTCTGTGGCCTCAAACCGCACAGGCACATAAGGTGAGTTTGATCTGCTCCATGGCAGGAACTACATACAGATCTTGAGTTTCTCATTTGTTACCTGTTAACTGGTAGATAGCCATTAGAGTTTTATTTCAAACACCAACTTCAGGGATGGTCTAACTCTTGGAGGGCCATAAACTCAGAAGTTTAGTCCTTCGGAGTGGAGCTAAAAGCAGGAACTACATACAGGGACTTGGTTTCTCATTTGTTACCTGTTAACTGGTAGTTTGTCAGTTATTTGTTACCAGGTAGCTGTGCTGATATCTATGTAGGTTCATTAGCTGTTAAGGCAGAAATCATTTCCTGGTTACTAGCTGTTACAGGTCCAATCATGCTAAGGTTAACTAGCTAGTTAATGCATACATTTCCTGGTTAACTGGTAGTTAAAGGCTCTTTCAGTCCCAAGTTAACTTTCAGTTAGTTACACATTCATTTCCCAGTTATCTAGCTGTTAGTGACCCAGTAGACTCAGTCATTGCCTGGTTAGCTAGCAGTTAGGTATACATCTGTTCACTGGATATCAAGCAGTTCTCCATGTTGTCCATGTTTGGCCACCAGGGAGCGCTGCATGGGATCTATTTAACTGTCCCTACTCACTCAGGATGAACCCACATCACAGTTTAAGAAAACTTTGTGAACACAAAACATTAAAAAAAAAAAACAGAACTCTTTTAAGACTGCCATGTAGGGTTTTTTCCACAACTCTGCATTGTCAAACAGGGAACAATACTGAGTGAAAGCAAGCCAAAAACAAGCAGGAACCCTTTGTTCTTTATGCTGATAAGAGTCATAGAGATCAACTTTTGTAGGTACGAGAATCGACACCAAGTTAATCTGACCAGATGAGAGAAGACCACATAATAAAATGGTCAATGTTCTAGTCAAACACTGAGTCTACATCCAGGAAACACATGGAACTGAATGATTGAAGATCAAGATTTCAAATCAATAAAAAGGAGGTGAAACAGAAGCGATAGAGCCCCATCCCAGCGACTTCTAGGAGTCTAGGTCTGTGATGGATTTTAGCCTTAAGCCCTTTCCCTTGTCACATTTTTACCATCAAACCAGAGCGTCACTAACCTGTGTGAGAAGCTCCACTCTCTCCCCAGGAGCCGCTGATCGTGTGTGTGTGAGCTCGAACTCCAGGCTGCCTATTTGTGTTGGCCTCAGACCTGAACGAGCTGGATGAATCCATGTTGGGTGGCTGCTGAATAGACGTGCTATCACTGGGCCTGGGCCCCCCTCTTCTGGAAGCTTCATGGTGGGGTTTGAAGGTGCTGAACGCCCTGTTGGGGTTGGCATCATCCTGGCGTCCGTCGGGCCTGCCACCTCCGCCTCCTCCTCCACCTCCACCTCCACTTCCACTGCTGCTGCCTCCATGGAGATACGTGTACGGACTCCCCGGCTTCCCATCATCTCTTCCTCGGATGCTGAGCAGAGGACTCTCCCTTAGGATGGTCTTCAGCTCCTCCATGGTCTGACGGGGGACTCGGCCCATGCCCATCTCGCCGTATGACATCCTTCTTTTCGTGGGCGTCTCTGTGGTCCAGTCCTCTGTGACGGATGCTTCGTCCATCCTCAGATCGTCCACCCGCTCGTGTGACCTGTGAGGCAGGGGGCCGATGGGGATCACAGTGGGGGCGTCTGGAGGCAAAGTGGTGCTGGGTGGGGAGTGGATGATGCACGGACCTCCTGCTCTGCTGCCCCAGTCCAACGGAGGTACATACTTCCCCGTCACCCTCACTCCCTTTCTGTTGTTCAGGCTCATTCCCGTCCCGTCTATCTGGTCTTTGCTCCGGCTCTGAACTCCCTCCTGGAAAACACACAAGGACTCTATCACAAGGATGGTAAGAGAGGGTCAATCTGCATGAAAAGAGTGCAAGAAATCAATCCAACAAAGCTTGAAAAGTCATAGAAAATGAAGATAGACATTGTTACCTTGAAATCTTCCGAGTCATTCATGTCTTTGTTTACACTCTTTCATAAATTTTCATTTGGAGTTTCATAGCCCTCATGTGAAGGCAAAGCTTCACCGGCACATTAATTTTTATAGACAATTGGTACAATGGTGATCGATTAGAAAGTTCTCCAGCAGCCACGGGAGTCCGACTGGAAACTGGCAGCGACCAGGCGCTGCTAGACTCTGAGCGTCTGCTGCTGCTTCCAGCTCATTGGCTGCTCGTCCAGGACAATTCAGAGCTGCTTTTGTGTCGGAACGTGCAGAGCTCAGCAGCTGCTGGTGCTTCCAGAAAGATATGTGAGCAAAAGTATTTATTCCAGAGAGATGAGAACACACAACTATGAGGACAGACAATGGCTGAGCTTGGTTAGGGGTGGTGTGTGCATGAAATAACTGAAATAACTCTGCAATCAGTAAAAAAGGAGATGCATGAATGTTCATCAGATCAGGTCATTTCTGGACTAAAACAGGATGACATCCTGCAGGATTTCCTCAGCAGATCCATGAATAAAACTGTAGGAGACACTGAAACAACTGAAAACACTCTACCACAGAGGAGCCGTTGATGTTTAAGTCTGATATAATGAAGCAGAGCCCTGTAGACCAACATCACTGAGACTTTTCTGTCCCAATCCACAGCTTCCATGTGACGTCACAAACTCCACATCTGTTTTCACGCTGCAAACTGCTTTGACATACATGCCCTAGTTCCAAAATAGTTGGGACAATGTGTAAACATGAATAAACAAATATTTGTAAATCATTCTCAGACTTTATTCAACTGAATACAGCACAAAGACAAGAACTTCAACAGTCAAAATCATACAATTTCTTTCTTTTTTATATATATAAATATGTTCTGAATTTGAGTCCTGCAAAACATTTCAGTAAAGTTGGGACAGGAGCATGTTTACCACTCACCTTTCCTCTTAACAACACGTTTTAGTTTAAGTATGAAAAGTGGAAAAAAGGTGGGAGATTTGGATGAAAAGCAGCAAAGAGTAGCAAACATCTGACAAAATGGGAAAAAGTGGCATTTAATGGCAAAAGTCAGCTTCAATGGACAAAAAATGGCAAAAATTGTCAAAAAGTGCCAATAATGTAGCAAAAAAATACTCAGGGGAAGTAGGGGGAAAATAGGCATAACATGACAAAAAGTGGGTGAAAAGTGGCAAAAAATGAGAAGTTCCCCCAAAATGAGTTAGAGGTGGCAAAAAAAGCCTAAAAACAGCAAAAATGTGGCAAAACATGAGTGTAAAAGTGTAATAGGCAAAAATGCTGAAAACAATGGCATTTAATGGCAAAATGCAACTTAAATGGGCAAAAAGTGGCAAAAAAGGGAAAAAATTGCAAATGGCAAAAAGCAGAATAAAAGAGGCCAAAAACTGGTGGCAAAAATGGGATAGAAGTAGTAAAAATGGGCAAAAAGTGGCAAAAAGAAATGGCAAAAGTGGGCTTAAAGCAGTAAAAATGGATTAAAGTGGCAAAAAAATAATAATAAAGGAAATTGGACAAAATAGTAAATAAGGATTTAAACTGATAAATGTGACTTGCAATGGATAACTTCTGAGGTTATAGTTTCCCTTAATAATGACACTAATAAGAAAGAAAAATAAATAAAACACACTTTAGGGGCCCTCCCTACTGTGGGCCCAGGTAATCAGTACCCTTTTCCCCACTTGCTATGACCCTGCCCACACCACCGCAGATGTGACAGTGACCCATGCCATGGGCACTAATACACCCCCACACCATCACAGATGTGTATGTGACCCATGCCAAAGACACTAATACACCCCCACACCATCACAGATGTACTAGTGACCCATGCCAAAGACACTAATACACCCCCACACCATCACAGATGTGTATGTGACCCATGCCAAAGACACTAATACACCCCCACACCATCACAGATGTGTATGTGACCCATGCCAAAGACACTAATACACCCCCACACCATCACAGATGTACTAGTGACCCATGCCAAAGACACTAATACACCCCCACACCATCACAGATGTACTAGTGACCCATGCCAAAGACACTAATACACCCCCACACCATCACAGATGTGTATGTGACCCATGCCAAAGACACTAATACACCCCCACACCATCACAGATGTGACAGTGACCCATGCCATAGACACTAATACACCCCCACACCATCACAGATGTGACAGTGACCCATGCCATAGACACTAATACACCCCCACACCATCACAGATGTGACAGTGACCCATGCCATGGGCACTAATACACCCCCACAGCATCACAGATGTGACAGTGACCCATGCCATGGGCACTAATACACCCCCACACCATCACAGATGTGACAGTGACCCATGCCATGGACACTAATACACCCCCACACCATCACAGATGTGACAGTGACCTGTGCCATGGGCACTTATACACCCCCACACCATCACAGTTGTGACAGTGGCCCATGCCATGGGCACTTATACACCCCCACACCATCACAGATGTGACAGTGACCCATGCCATGGGCACTAATACACCCCCACACCATCACAGATGTGACAGTGACCCATGCCATAGACACTAATACACCCCCCACACCATCACAGATGTGACAATGACCCATGCCATAGACACTAATATACCCCCACACCATCACAGATGTGACAGTGACCTATGCCATAGACACTAATACATCCCCACACCATCGCAGATGTGACAGTGACCCATGCCATAGACACTAATACACCCCCACACCATCACAGATGTGACAGTGACCTATGCCATAGACACTAATACATCCCCACACCATCGCAGATGTGACAGTGACCCATGCCATGGGCACTAATACACCCCCACACCATCACAGATGTGACAGTGACCCATGCCATAGACACTAATACACCCCCACACCATCACAGATGTGACAGTGACCTGTGCCATGGGCACTTATACACCCCCACACCATCACAGTTGTGACAGTGGCCCATGCCATGGGCACTTATACACCCCCACACCATCACAGATGTGACAGTGACCCATGCCATGGGCACTAATACACCCCCACACCATCACAGATGTGACAGTGACCCATGCCATGGGCACTTATACACCCCC
Organism: Cheilinus undulatus; assembly: GCF_018320785.1. Taxonomy (NCBI): domain Eukaryota; kingdom Metazoa; phylum Chordata; class Actinopteri; order Labriformes; family Labridae; genus Cheilinus; species Cheilinus undulatus. The sequence goes on along the minus strand of NC_054868.1, from coordinate 55,367,377 downwards.
CACACCATCACAGATGTGACAATGACCCATGCCATAGACACTAATATACCCCCACACCATCACAGATGTGACAGTGACCTATGCCATAGACAGTAATACATCCCCACACCATCGCAGATGTGACAGTGACCCATGCCATGGGCACTAATACACCCCCACACCATTGCAGATGTGACAGTGACCCATGCCATGGGCACTAATACACCCCCACACCATCACAGATGTGACAGTGACCCATGCCATAGACACTAATACACCCCCACACCATCACAGATGTGACAGTGACCTGTGCCATGGGCACTTATACACCCCCACACCATCACAGATGTGACAGTGACCCATGCCATGGGCACTTATACACCCCCACACCATCACAGATGTGACAGTGACCCATGCCATGGGCACTTATACACCCCCACACCATTGCAGATGTGACAGTGACCCATGCCATAGACACTAATACACCCCCACACCATCACAGATGTGACAGTGACCTGTGCCATGGGCACTTATACACCCCCACACCATCACAGATGTGACAGTGACCCATGCCATGGGCACTAATACACCCCCACACCATTGCAGATGTGACAGTGACCCATGCCATAGACACTTATACACCCCCACACCATCACAGATGTGACAGTGACCCATGCCATGGGCACTTATACACCCCCACACCATCGCAGATATGACAGTGACCCATGCCATAGACACTAACACACCCCCACACCATCGCAGATGTGACAGTGACCCATGCCATAGACACTAATACACCCCCACACCATCACAGATGTGACAGTGACCTATGCCATAGACACTAATACACCCCCACACCATCACAGATGTGACAGTGACCCATGCCATGGGCACTAATACACCCCCACACCATTGCAGATGTGACAGTGACCCATGCCATGGGCACTAATACACCCCCACAGCATCACAGATGTGACAGTGACCCATGCCATGGGCACTAATACACCCCCACACCATCACAGATGTGACAGTGACCCATGCCATGGGTACTTATACACCCCCACACCATCACAGATGTGACAGTGACCCATGCCATAGACACTAATACACCCCCACACCATCGCAGATGTGACAGTGACCCATGCCATAGACACTAATACACCCCCCACACCATCACAGATGTGACAATGACCCATGCCATAGACACTAATATACCCCCACACCATCACAGATGTGACAGTGACCTGTGCCATGGGCACTTATACACCCCCACACCATCACAGATGTGACAGTGACCTGTGCCATGGGCACTTATACACCCCCACACCATCACAGATGTGACAGTGACCTGTGCCATGGGCACTTATACACCCCCACACCATCACAGATGTGACAGTGACCCATGCCATGGGCACTTATACACCCCCACACCATCACAGATGTGACAGTGACCCATGCCATGGGCACTAATACACCCCCACACCATCACAGATGTGACAGTGACCTGTGCCATGGGCACTTATACACCCCCACACCATCACAGATGTGACAGTGACCTATGCCATGGGCACTAATACACCCCAACACCATCACAGATGCCTGCTTTAGACCTGTGCATTGATAACAGTCTGGATGGTCCTTTTCCTCTTTAGTCTGGAGGACTCCATGGCCCTTATTTCAAAAACAATCTGAAATGTGCACAGCACACTTTCCCACTTTAGGTCAGTCCCCCTCAGATGAGCTCAGAACCAGAGAAGTGGGCGGGGCTTCTGAATGTATAGCTTTCTCTGGACTTCCACTGGGTCCATCTCCAATTTGTCAGGACTGCGCTGCAGTCATCCGTCAGCACCCACCTACTCCTTTTTCAGTTCATGTTACTACACTAGAACAGTTGAGATATTTCTATTAGAAACAGGCATGGTAGTTATCCTATGAGACAGAATATAGAGACAAGCTAAATGATATTTGTGTGAAATGACCCTTTAAAACAACCTTTATTAGGATTTTCCCCCTTATTTGACTGTATGTTCTATCAACCACGGATAATACACCAGTTTCATCGCTAATGATTTGTTTGATGGTTTTCTGTGTCCTCTGCCCGCACGTGGTCCCGGGGTCCAGCCAGTCCAGCGCAGCCTCAGCAGTGACACCACCGCCCGACCTGTGCAGCATGGAGGGAGAGATGTCTGGGCAGAACACCTCACATTTTTCAGGGTGGGGTTTTAAACCGCTGCGTCAAGCTTGTCATACATCAGTATCGGAGGTTCCGGGGACTTCCTGCGGTTCTCTTCAAAATAAAGCTCAATCTGTCTTCATGGTAAATGTATAATAAGCTCAGCCAGGCTAGATAATAAAAAGTAAAAACAAAGAGAACCTTTGTGCATCATAAGCAAAGCTGAGTTTTGTGAGATGACTCCAAGGTAAATATGAAGCTAACAATGAATCTACAGCAGACTACACAACCATTGTAAAACATCTAAATAAACAGTAGGGCTGTCAAGATCAACCACATTAACTGCAATTAACTAAACACTGTGATTGGTGCATTCAAATGTTTACATCCTGATTAACCTTTAGGTCAGTGGCTAATAAGAAACATTGTTAAGAGCATGAGCAGAGGCACAAACTGTTGAAAACATAACTGTTAATAACCTGCGATTCTGGTTTTGTGACATGTTAGTGATTTTTAGAAGGAATTCCTGTGTTTTAACTTCACTCATATTTCATTTTGCTTTGACAGGATTCACCTGCAGGGCCATTAAACTGGTCGGACATGCATGACTCAAACGCAAGCTCAGAAGAAATCCAGATGAGTCTTTCAGTTGTTGACTATAAACATCTTACCTGTCATGCCCATGTGGTCCAAAATTGTATATAATTATGAAGATTGAAGGGTGTTTTACTCAGAAACTGAGGGAAATACTTTGTTGATTGCTCATAAACAGCAAGGACAATGCAGATAAATAAGTATAAGTATTGGTTGACATAAACATAATCATATGCAATGATTAAAAAAGAACAAATAAGTTTGTACTCTCATGCAATAATTCTCTTAGCTCTGTCTGCACTGCAGCACATAAAGAAAACATCAAAATTTGACTTAATGAATACAGATCTTAAAGAGTAAACATTTACATTCATACCTTAGCAAGATTAGACTTATTCCATCCACCAATTAGCTCCAGTCCCATTAGAGTACCATGCATCCATCCATCTTTCTATACCACTTATCCTATTCGAGGTTGCGGGGGCGCTGGAGCCTATCCCACCTGTCATGGGGCGAAAGGCGGGGTACACCCTGGACTGGTTGCCAGTCAATCGCAGGGCTGACATAGACAGACCAAGCATGCTCCAATTAGAGTACATCCCCTTAATCTATTCTGCAACTGCACTTTAACCGTTCACTTCCTATTGCACATAACTGTTTATGACAGAGATGCTATATTTTTAGGAACTTAATTGATTTTTAAAATATTCATATTTCTATATTAAAACAAATTAAAGGCATCTGTACAAAAATGCTGCAAAAAATATTGTGTTTTTAAATAAAGTACAGTAAAGTACCCATTCTATTTTAAATTTTTTCCCTTTTAAAACCTATTTTGGTCTCAATATAAATAACTTGTATTTAGACAGAACAGTCAATTTTAAGATTAAATCTAAAATTCGGACGTTTTTCTTCTAATAAATCTGAATTTTTAGAGGTAAAACAACATTGGGCGTAATCTTCCACATTGTGCTAAGTGTGCGTTTTATTTTGAAAGTGCGACCGGAAGTGGCCTCGTCTTTCTTTCCAGCCGTTCGGCTTCGTCTCAGCGGCTTCAGGAGACTTCGGCTCCGCTCGGAGAAACAGCAGCGGACTTTATGGTGGAGAGCCGTTTTACCTTTTTACCTTTTTCTGGGGACCGGCTGTATGATTAAGCTACAATCTTCAATGAGTAAGCATATCCCAGTAAGTAACGTGTTACATGTGGCTGCCATTTTGTTTTCTGTCTTTTATTCCTTCGTCTTGTGCTCTTAAATCAGTACGTTATGGTGAACCAGCTGGCCTTCACGTATCTTCAGTGAAATCACGGCCTCCTCGGCACAACCCTGATCAGTTACCGCCATTGTTCTAGTGTCTACAGTATAACCTCATTTTTTAAAGCTCACAGGCAGCGATCATAGACGGATTTGTGGTGGTTAGGCAAGGTTAGCTAACGGTTTGTGTGGTCTTCGTCATGAGAAGGAAGCGGCTGTCGGATGCGCTGCTTCCAGCTAGCTACTCGAAGTTTCTGTCGGTTAAATCGACGTGTTTTTCGGTCAAATAACTCGAAAATGTCAGCCACATTTTCTGCGTGGTTTCTGACCCAGACAGGACTGTCAGTGCTCTAACGAAGCGTCGTATTTGTCGCCTTAAAGGGACGAGCGTTGGTCCAGCTCTCGGCTCCTGACAGGGCCTCTAACGGTAGATGATGGCGCCCAGTCTGCTCACACAAAGGACACTTTACAGCAGGCCTGCTAGATTACTTTTTAACAAGGGCCAGGCTGAGAATTAAACACTGAAAATATAAGCCATGTCGACGGACATTTGCATCCGTTTAACTGGACAGCTAGGCTTTAATAGTGAGCGTTTTCCATCCTGAACAAAAGGCTGATTAAGGTTAATATAAACACATTATAACTAGGGCTGGGCAGTTAATCGAAATGTAGATGAAATCGTAATAAAATGTGTTTTGAAATACCAGTTTAAAACATTTTTTAAGCAGAGGTGTTTTGCTCTACACATGATGAAAAAATGAAGTGCCAATATTTTCTAGAATAATTTACAAAAGTTCCTTCTTTCCTTGTGTTTGTATTATTATTATTATTATTATTATTTTGTCTTCTTCAAAATAAGAAATCCAACAAATCATCATTCCCTTCACTAAAATTCATATCATATTGGTAATATAGGACAAAATAATTGCAATAAGACATTTCTGTTAGATTGATTTGAATTTTGGGGGATTTTTGCTTAGAAATTTTGAGATGTTTTTGTTGAAATTTGAGAAATTTATTTTGACATTTTTAGGAATTTGATTTTAATTTTCTGAGGGAGGATTTGCTTTTAAAATTTAAAGTATCTTCTTAAAAATTGAATATATCCATTGTAATTTCTGGGAATTTGGTTTGCTTTTTTTGGGTGGTGGGTTTTTCTAATTTCAGTTATTTTCTTAGAATTTTTGAACATTTATTTGTAGATTTTGGGAGATTCTATATAAATATTGAGGGGAAATAGCTTTGTGTGTTATAATATAGAATGATTTATAAGATGAGGAACCTGAAGAATTATTACATCTTAAATTGCAATCGCAATATTGGGTAGCAATTCAATTATTTTCCCAAATCGTTCAGGCCTAATTATAACAGGAAAAACAAGTTTTAGAGGAGGAAAGACTCTTATATTTTCTCTTTTAACTCCACCTTAACACCCACTTTATCCTGCAAGAATGTCAAATCTTTTAAGGCGTATTTGTCTAATTTCCTGCCCTTATCAAATCAAAGTGATTATTTCTCTTAATATCAAATTACGCCCCATATATAAGCTACATTTTCAAGATAAACATAAAAAGGCCTGTCTTGCTTGTAATGAGTAATAAAGCCTAATTACCTCGATGTGTTTCTTAAAATAAAATGAAATACCTCACATGTAGTGAGATAATCTCGTTGCATATTTCTTATTTAAAGTGCACTGAGATATTTTGATGGTAAATCAGGCTAATATTCCTGGTAAGATTTGAGATTTTGTGTTAAAAACACCCCAAAGCTGGTCAACATCTTTGTGTCTGACTCCAGTCATGATCCTGTCATTAAATATGAATCATCATCAGTCAGTCTGTAAATTAAACAGACCGTAGTCCTGGAAAACAAGTACATTAGAAGGCCTTGACTGTCATATTCTGTGGTTTTATCATGTCTTGGATGTTTGTTTTTGTATGTTGTCTTTAATTTGACAATAATTCAAAAGATATTGAAGTATCAGCTCATTTCACTGATAATAAATGTGGTTTATGCCCAGAAAAGCTGAGGGAGTATGCTCTAAAATGTACATGGCATAGGATCAAACATGGAGCTTTGGTCTTTGTTTTGTGTAGGGGGAGAGAGAATTTGCGTTGCCTCAGTTGACCTCAGGATTTCTTTAATCCGCCCGTTTTACTGTCATAGTTACACACTTTATCATTTTCTGCTCTGGATTACAGGAGAATTAGACATCTTCTAGTAACATCCACAAACAAGAGGACGACATCTTATAGAACATTAGTAACAAGTAGGGCTGGGTAATTCCCACAGCCTCACAGTCCCATACATTCATGATACAGAGGCCATGATCCGATAGGTACCATGTTATGGCCCCTGCAAACATGTCCTTAATAGAATTCACCACAGCAGCTGTTCTTTATCGTAGAGGTTCACAGAAAAAGGTGAAATTCTAAAGATCTCTCACATTAACCACTTCATTTAAGATCTTCAGTGATCCGAGGCAATTAAAACAGTCTGTTTACTAAGTTATTAATAAATATAAACCCAGAAATATTTAGCTTTTTAGACTTAAAATGGCCCTCTTGCTGTTTTTTTTTCTTATTTTTTTCATATATTTAGATTTCACTTTCCTATCCACCTTATTCCTAGTCCCCATGATTCTTTGCGTGAAATATGGGCGCAACTTCCGGTCCCTTCTGTCTAAATGGGACTTTGCATTGAACACGAGATTTGAAACGTGATTTTTAGAGCAATTTGGACATTAAAATATGTAACTTTCGACTGCTTCACCTCAATCGGGACAATATTATTATTTCTCTGCCCTCTACTAAAGAGAACAGAGTGACGACATTACCTGGGATAACCTAGAGGAGCATATTTAGCTAACTTTATTAGCTTCATATCAGTATAGTAATAAATGATCACGTTTTGTTTAATGAGTTTGGACACCACCTTCAGATAACATTTCTAGTTTGTGGGGTTGCTGAAATCCTTATTCCACCGACTAATCCCTCTTAAAATGTGGGAATTATGATAATAAAATTATCCATGACTGAAGTGGTCAGCTCTTCAGCTTAGTAAATGTCAAGTTTTAAATTAATATTGAAAGAATTACATCCCAAATGCATTTAAACAGTGAACAGCATGTTTAAAACACTGTTGTTAAAGACATATATTTAACATTGTTACATAATTAGTACCACAACCAAAGCAACAGGTACTGAGCATTACAGAAAATATTATTTAAACATTCAGCTCATTTAACTTCATTGAGTTAACAAAAATGAAGCAGTATTTATTGCAGCAAATATTTATTTCAGAACAACCACTGTTGATGCTAAATCACTTTAGTAGTCCCTTGGAAGAATGGTGTTTTACTATTATTGCTACTGTACAGGAAGTTCCAACCACATTTATAGCAGTAGACCCCCAGGAATAATGTAGTATCCTCCTTATTTACTTATTTACAGCTTGTAAAACAATGTGAACATGTGATTTTAAAAATATATCAGTATTTACAAATTCGTGGTGAATTTCTTTAAAACAACTGTCGTTCGTAGTTAGCATTTATCATTAATAATTACATGTAGTTATGTACTTCTGCCTTAGCTCCAGGAGTTTCGCCCATATTCAGATTTACAGTAGCAGCCCCAGGAATAAGGTGGATAGGCTAAACCCACTTGAATTTGAATGTGACTTTTTGCTTTAGTTGCGTGTAAAGCTGTACTGCAGTGCTCTGTTTCAGTGCTGCTGTTCAGCTGAAGTGAGCATAAAGTGATCTCCAGATCCTGTTAAGAAGTTGAGGAAAATTTTGACTCTAGCTGTCGTTGCTAGCTGCTAATTTGCCTGGTGTTATGTGTCATTGAAGATTGGTGTTGCTGCAGTGTTTTACCTTGTTTATCGCACAGATGGCATGACTCCTGTCCAACTCCAGATTTTCTTGTGTTAATGAAACCCAAATAATTTTGGGATCTTTGCTTTTAGCCCTGTTGGTAGTAGACGATGGGATGTGTATTTAAAAACTGCCATTACAGCATTTACAGTCCCATGGATTCTGTAACATCTGCATCAATACTCGCATCAGTAAAGCTCTTTAATACAACAAATCATCCAAATTGCATCAAATTGTTCAGCCTTATTTTAAATGTATTGTGATGAAATGAATTTCTGATAATAATTACACAGCCAGGTGATAGTGAAAACAACAGGAGAGATGTTTTTTTTTCCAAAAACACGACCCATCTCTACAGAAAGGCCTTTAAAATGAGTTTGTTAGACTTAAACATTGTGTGCTAAGTAGCATATCAAAAATAAAAACTTGTGTCAACTCCCTTTAACCATTAGATGGCTTGCTAAGAAATATTTAATATCATAATACTGTGTTTTAGCAGGAAAATACCAGATTAACTAAACATGCCTTAACAGCTCTCAGTAATTCAAACATAATCTGGAGGGAGATATTTCCAGTAAGTGAGGCCTACAGGTTGTAACTCCCTCTTCTTCTTCTTCAGGGGGCAAAGGGCAGAAATGTTAAGATCTAAATGGCAGTGAAAGCGTTTGTGAGTCAGATTTATGAGGATGGTAATAACTGTGTGCATGTGAGTGTGTTTAAAGCCCCCGTCTAAGGCCTCATGGTGAGCTCAGCTCTCACTGATATGACCTAGATGTCAGAAATGACACGTCCCTCCTATGGTACGCCAGCGGCCATTAGGTGGGACCGCGGCGTGGCTTTGTAGAACAAACTCCGAGGAGTCATTTCATTGTCCTCCTTTTCAGCTGTGATCACATTCTACAGGATCTGTAAATATGGCTGTTGACTGAGGCTAATGCTCAATAATAGTTTAAAATAAGAGCCACTTTAAGTCATATGATTATTGAACGTGAGATGGAATCTTCAAAGTATTTAGTCTAAACTAGTAATCATCATTTTGTGATTTTAGCTTAATTAAAGAAAATCTGGTCAGTTTGATTCAACGTCATCAAAAACAGCAGTGCATTATTTTCAATTTATTGTTTCATCAATCATCAAAAACTGTAGGTAAACTCCTAAATTCTGTCAGAATAGCAAAAATGCATGTACAACTTTTCAAGAAAGAGTGGAATTGTAAAAGAACAGAAGTGTTAGAGCTTTTGGAATTGCACACATTTGTTGGCAACTTTTGAAAATGAGGGCAGAGAAAGGCAATTGCTGTCGGTATTGAAGCTTTTAAAATTACACAGATTTATTGGCAACATTTGGGAAAGAGGCTGGAACTGGAGAAGAGCAAAAGTTGCTACCATAAGAGCATTTAAAATTCCCAAAATGCATTGGCCACTTTTCAAGCGTGGGTGGATCTGGAGAAGAGCAAGAGTTGCCAATATTATAACATTGCACAAGTTTGTTAACATTTCAAATAGAGAGTGCAAATGGAGAAGAGCAAGGGAGCAGTTGAAATTCTGCAGATTCATTGGCAGCATTGTAAAGTGGGTGGAATTGGTGAAGAGCAATGGCTACCAGTAAAAGAGCTCTTAAAATTGAACAAATTCATTGACAGCATGGAGAAACACGGAAACGGGCAGATCCATCTGCTTTGCAGAGTTCAGGGTTTCCTGCCCTGGTTGCTAATCTTATCCAGTTGCTAAATGTTGCAAACATACTCGTGCAACTAAGACAACGCTCTGTCTCTCTGGTAATTCATTAAAATCGTGAAAACTGATGTCGAACTCCTCCCTAACGCTGTTTTTTACAGCTGTCAGCAGCATTTGGAAAAGTGGATTGACCGACGGCTTTCCTTGCTCCTTACGTTTGCAAATGTATTTGTGGATATTTTTTTTTCCAGCACTCTCTCTCACTATTGGCTAAAATTATGAGGATGAACTATGAAGAACAGATAGTTCCTGTACTTCTTGGTCCTTCTGGTAATAAGAATAATGCTGATTGATTTGAAACACTTGGTATTTAAGAGTTTAGAAAACTTTGACAGCCTAAATGTATTGAAAAGTTCTCACTGTTTTTATAAGATTCAGAAAGTATGTGTGAGTTGGTGTGATATTTTTGATCTTAGAAATGAAAAATGGCCACATATAGAGTGCTGCAGGAAGGATTTATTTTGTAGACCTACCCTGGAAGAAAGCATAGTTCCTGTTCCTCTAAAGTTGTGTTATCAGAGCCAGTGTTACATCAGTGTTGCTCGTGTGTGTCTGATGCAACGGTGTGACAGTCTCGAATGTCAACAAACCCGTTTCACTCTAAATCTGCTGTATTGCAGAAGTAGGCCTGTAGGCTTGTTGAACCCATTGTTTCTCACTTAATCCCTTGTGTTTAAAATATGAAAAACAATGGCACGCAACGTTGTAAGTTAGAGTGCTGGAGTAACTATTCGGCTTATCAGGATGAAGGATTATGGGAAAAAACAGCTATTGTACACATTTCTAAAGCTGTGATAAGGACAGTAAAGAATTACACATTAAAATAATCGAGCTACAAGAGTTTAGACTTGTAGAAATTGAATTCATAACTGGAATAATCAATATTTATTCTCTTAATATTTTATCTCCCATTTAAAATGAAACTTAATTGGTTCTAGAGTCTCAAAGGTGAACAGGTTCAGGGTTTTTCTCACTCATCTAAGATAGTGGACTGAGTATTTGTGTGTCTTGGACTGTTTGAAGACTAAAGCTGCAGGGAATCTTTGATAAAGATGAAATCAGTGGTTCTAAACTAGTAGGTTGGGACTCAAAAGTGGGTCAAAGAGCTGTTTTCAATGGGAAAAAAATGTGGCAACAGTTATGATGTATGGAGGCTCAAAGTGGATCAATACAGTTTAGTTTTACCCCATTCTGCTAATATAACACGTATTTTTTGGTTGTTTACTCAAGAATTCTTGTCATCTTTGGACAAGATAAGCTGGTTCTCCTGAGAAACAGCTAAACTTGGTGTATTATGACAGGAAATTGAGTAACTAAATGCCTGCATGCTTGTCCTCTGCAATGAAGTGCTGCTTAAATGTTTGTTTTGTCCTTTCTCTTTGTCCAGTCATGCTAATTTCAGTCTCAGTTTCTAATTTAAGAGGTTGTGGTTGGTCCCGAGGTTAGACCAATTTAAGATCACTGTTTAAAGAACAGCTAGCTCCAGCTTTTTTGGTGATATAGTAGTTGTTTTTGTCATTTTTGATGTAGATATCTTTAGTCATTCTTGCAGACATTCAAAGCTCAACTTTAAACTCTGCTGAATTATGGTAATATATTACAACAAAGTACTAAAAAACTTGTCAAACTGGAAAAAGCCCAGAAACAGTTGCGGTTAGAGTAGACCAGGCGTGTCCAAACTTTTTCCATTGCGGGCCACATACAGAAATATACGACAGTGGGGCAACTTTCATCTACCTCATCTGATACTAAAGTTAGCAAAACAAATCTAATACAGGTTAAGCTATGCTCAGTGATTGGGCATGCTTAAATGGCTAGCTGATGGCTGACAATGCAAATATCTAGTCATTTTTAGTATTTTAGGGAGACCAATCAGATTTCAGGGGGCCCTGGTCAGCTCTGGCTCCGGCCCTGAAACATCACCGGTGCTGCTATTTGCTGCTGTAATCCATTAGGGTGTTATAAATCAAGATATCTTTATTATTTAGGTCGCCAGTATGTTTACTATTTGAAGTGTCTCAATTTAGTCCTTAAAAAATCAGCATAAAAATTGTTGTCAGAATGTTTGTTTACAGTGTTAGTATGGTAGCAATGCCTTTTGCTGAAACTAAGGATAATAATACAGTCTAGCACAAGCTCCATGCTCTTTTGAGGGCCGTATTTCATTTCATTTCATTTAAAGAATTTTGGGGGGGGCATGGGCCACCTTTGGCCCCTGGGCCATAGTTTGGACACCCCTGGAGTAGACCCTCTGAATAGTGGACCAATCAGAGCCAACATAGGGTCAAATTAATCAGGCAAGATTTAAATAAGATACCAATACTGCTTTCAGTGTAAGCCTTTCGTTTGAGCTCCACTTCGTAGTCTTTTTGAGGGTGAACCAGTGGACTTTGTTCTGAAATAATCAGTTTGATTTTGACACTAGTAAACATGGAAAGCTAAAGCCAGACTTCGAAGAAAACTCCTAGCTAAAACAAAATATCATCTCATGAAAAACAACCTCCTCTCACAGAATCTTTCTGCAGTTGTTCCTGTTTTAAACCCATGTCTTCGTCTTTGTCCCCCTGTGTTTCCTGCAGCAGTTCTGTGGTGTTCTGGGTCACACATTTATGGAGTTTCTGAAGGGCAGTGGGGACTACTGCCAGGCTCAGCACGCTGCCTATGCAGACGAGTGAACAGCCAAACTCGCCATCGATCCGACGCACTTGAGCCACAGGAGGGACCCCGGAGAGTTGGCAGGACCGGGACGCCTCCCAGAACCAGCGACAACTCGGCCTGGATGGGGTAACTTCACCCGCTGCACACTGCCCTCGTCGGCTTCCGCCTGGCCAGAATCAAGGTGGAACCAGCCTTGTTTTTTTTTCCTTCCTTTTCTTTTGTTTTATTCCAAAGGAGAGGGTTTTGAGTTGTTTCTCTGATTGTCCGCCCTTTTTATCGGCCGCCAACCACCCAAATTTCCCCATTTTTGCCCGTCGCAGCCTTCGTATTTTTGTTTAGCCTTGCCAACCTCAACGGAGGGAAGAGCGGAGGATTTCTGTTTCTGGGTTTCTAGAAGCGAGTTTTTGTTTGACATTCCCTCCGAGTTCTAACTCCGTGTTTACATCAGTGTTTTTACTCTGTGGAAGACTTTTATTTTTTTTACATTGTCACGATGGCTCGTATGAACAGACCCGCCCCTGTGGAGATCACCTACAAAAACATGAGGTTCCTCATTACCCACAATCCCACCAACGCCACCCTGAACAAGTTCATTGAGGTGAGCAGAGTGCCTTTATTCTTAAGTGATCACTCATTTGGTCAGATGATGGGGATTTGCATTTTCACAGATTTAAAAGTGGGAAACAAAAGAAAAAAAATCTGGAACAATTAACATTTAATCTAATGTTGATTTCAGGGGGTGTTTGAGGCTTGCGTTAACTTTATAGTTTGTTATTTTGCTCCTGTGTAGTTGGTTTTCTCCTATAATTTTGTTGTGTGTTTCTGCAGGAGCTGAAGAAGTATGGAGTAACCACCGTTGTGAGAGTTTGCGAGGCCACCTATGATGCCACCTTGGTCGTGAAAGAAGGAATCCAAGTTCTGGTGAGATTCAAAAGTCAAATTTCTACCCCTAGCCCTCGATTTCCTGCGCACCCTTGAAACAGAGTTATAAGAGGCAGTGGTGAAATCTTCCCCTATCATCATGAGACGACCTTGAAGATTCTGGTACATCATCAGCAGTCATCGACAGCATTTACACAAACAGACAAGACGACACAACCGGACATTTCTGCGATGAGGGATCGTTTTTCAAATACTTGTGTAACACCAATAGGACCACAATGCATCTAAAACCGCATACAATTATCATCTTAAATGCTCTCATAACTTCTAAATATTGCCATTGCATTCTGGGAGATTTCCCATAACGCTCAGTTTGGAGCATGCACCTGGAAAATCTCAGTTTGATAGACTATACCCCTCCATTCCAACTAAAATCAGACCCTAGATGCCAAATGTAAGGGCAGGGTGAAGCAGGAAGGGCAAAGGGAGCATTGGGATCAAGCCTTAGTGATATCTATGCATCTTAGCAAATATAAAGTAGTTATTCAGGATCTTTTTTCATCTTTAGCCCTGACTTTCATGGCCATACATGATATTTGACATTTGCACGTGTCAGATATGCTGATGATTGGTGCCTTGGGATAGAATTTTGCAGTATCACTGAAGTGCATGTGCTGCATTGTGCACAAACAAGATTTGAACAATGCACAGGTAGCATATCAGAATGATATGTGATAGACAGCAGCTCAGTCTGAGACCAGTTAGTACGTTTCACTACGACACTAAAGAGGAGCAAGCCGAACGTCACCTCTTTTTCTCAGTGCGATTACTGTGAAGAACAGCAGTGAAGTTTTAAAGTTTGCTGTCTGTAATAACAAACATGCAGCAAGTGTGCTAACTTCGCAAAGCGTCTCCTTCAGCCTATCTGGGACTTCAACACAAACTATAAGCTGCAACCTATTGACTCAGTTTGACTTTGGCCCAGTGCTGCAGCAGTTTATTTCATGATGGGTCAAAAAAATGTTGATTTCTAATTGGCCACTTGCTTGTAGGCGTGCTCATTTTTGCAGATAACTGATATGCTTTTATCAGGTATTAAAACATGGTTTAGACCAGTGGTTCTCAACTGGTCTAGCATCAGGACCCACCATCATATCCTTAAAGGCAAATCGTGACCCAAAGTTTTGCAGTCATATCTAAATGCTTTAAATGAATAAATGGTGCCAGATGGATTATGAATGGAACAAAAGATGTAATGAAACAAAGGGGCTGAGGCATATCCTTCAAAATAAAAGCACATCTCAGGTTTTTTTTTTTTGAAAATGGCTTAATTGCCATGCAGTTAAGAATCAACATGTTCAATTTGAGAATTAACAAATAAGCAAATTTCAGTCCTTAAAACACTTCAAAGTTTAAAGAATGATGATGAATAAAGTAAAAGACTTCAGATGACATAAAACTTCAGACATATTTGGCATACATGTGGGGGAAGATGACCGATATTTATAGCCAATGTATGAGCTGTAAATATAGCCGGAAATGTTAGTATCTGCTGATAACATGCTGATTATATCGTTCCTGCTGATTTCTTCTTTTAGAAAAATTCATAATAATTAAGCCATGAGCATGAGCTCAAAGCCTGACCCTTCCCCCGGCTGCCAGCATGTGTTTCTGTTTTATTCAGAATTCCCACTGAGATACAAAGATCTCTTGATGAGAGCTCCGGCCCAGAAAGCAGCACAAGACGTACCTCTGATATAACGGACCATAACAAACAAAGATCACATCAGTAAACAAATCAGCAGGGAGACATGTGCTAACGCTGGCCAGATGATCTGGAATCTGCTCTGAAATCTCCCCAACTAATGCAAGGCTCTGAAATTTGAACTGTGATGGAGGAACAGAAACATAAAAAGCTCTTTAGAGGAAAATAGATCTCACATATGATGACTACATGAAGCCAAAGGTTTCTGATGTAGAAATGGCATGTAGCATAAATACTTAGCATTGACTTTTCCAATGCTGCATGCAAAAACTGCTCTAAAAAACCCAAACTAACCTGGGTAAATGGTGTTAATGTTGTAATTTTCACAATGGAAGACATCAGTCACATTCACTGTTTGTGTTTATGTTCTTTAATTGTGTTAATTTATGCCATTTGTCAAAGCTGGAATTAGCAACGCAATGATTTTTTTCTTTCCTTCATCTATCAATTCCCAGTTGACTATTGTCTGTGCAACAGACAACTAAAAAAAACAGTTTGAAAATCTACCAGGAAATGATACAAAATTCTGGTAATGGTCTCTAAAAATTATATTTTTTTAAGTTCAGATATGTTTGTATGGTGCATCAAGGATTTCAGAACAAAGATGTTTTATTTTTAATAATACGTAGCAGATTAAATCGGTTTAGTCTCATTTTTCAGAAGCTGAACTGATTAAATAATCTGTATTTTTGACTGAAAATTAATTTAAATGATTAATATAAGTTTTTTCATTTACATTGCTTATTTTTACAATAAATGTTCCATGTGTGCCACAAACATTAAAAATAAATCTTAAAACCTTCACTGTTTTTTTTTTTTTTTGGTAGCTTTAAGAGTAAAGGTTTTGCCTCCAGGCTATTTCTTTTTCAACCCTGTATTTATTAAACTCCATTAATCAGGTCATTTTCATGAAAACTTGATGTCTAACCACTAAAACATACAGACAAAGATAAAGAAATGCATCCTCCCCCACCTTCCCTCCCCCACAACAGCATTCTCGTCCCCCTGCAGCCGCTCTCAGCCAACACTCCTCTTTTGTTTTGGTTTTTCTGAGAAACCGGGCAGATGACATCATTTCCCTCTTTCTTCCCCCTTCTTCTCGTCCAGGATTGGCCGTTCGACGACGGAGCTCCTCCCTCCAACCAGATTGTTGATGATTGGCTGAACCTGTTGAAGCTGAAGTTCAGGGAGGAGCCTGGCTGCTGCATCGCTGTTCACTGTGTGGCAGGGCTGGGGAGGTGAGCACTGGCAGTGGACGAGGATTAAAGTATTATGTTCTTATCACACGGGATCATATTTTTACACGTGATTCCTGAGGGTCAGGGTTTGGCAGAGGAAACTATGACACTGCTGCTGTTTGAGTGTTTTTGATGTAGAATTCAGACACAGCTGAAACAAATGCAAATTCTAACAACCATCACTGAGATATTTAGCATGCATGACCAAACCTGCAGATAAAACAGAAACAACACTGCTGCATTCTTAACCCTTGTTTCTATTCAAATGAACCCAGGGCTCATATGTGTGGATTCATTCCTGCATAATCACTATGAAATCCGACAGTCCTGTGGGGTTCCTCCTCTCTGTAAAACTTTCATTCAGAGTGCTGCAAGCACGTAAACTCACTGGCCTTTTGCTGAAGATATCTGAGAAACAGTATGATGATCTACAAGCTAATAGAATTAAATCAGTTTATAAAATAAATAAGATGGTGAAAGTTCAGAAGAGCTGAGTGCTGATTGTTTCAAACTGCAATCTTGCCGAGTTCTTAAATTAAAAAAAAACATGAAAATGACCTGTTGTGGTTTCAGTAGAGCTCTAAAGGAGGCAGCAGTCACGTGGATTCCTCTCATGTTTTCTCCATGACTCATAAAATCGCTCACATTTGTCCCACTTGTGCGTTTGCTCGGTTTGACAACCTGCCAAACTCGTTCTGTTTTCATGTTTTCACTCCAAAATTCAGAAATAGCTCAACATCAGCTCCATTATCTGGAAATCTGACTGTTGTCCTACATTTAAAGGGGGGTTCTGGGTTTTTTTTAACCTGAACTCTGGTTTTAACACCAAACACTACCAGATTAAAGCGAAAGTGGAGCAAAAACTTCGGCTTATTTAACATGTTAGATTATTCCTGGTCTTGGTTAAAGGAAGGCTGACTGCAGGCGATCAGAGCAAACAAAGCAACAGAAAAGTCCTTTCACTGTCTGGGAAGTTAGCAGATGCTTACCTGCCGTTTCCACAGGGTACAGGTCTTCAGTGTTCAAACCACCATTTTGCTCCAACAGCGTTCATCCTCGCCTGCCGGGTCTGTTTCTGAAGCAAAGTCGAGTGGATCCCAAGACCAGACCACAATAAAAAACTCCAGCCCAAAAAACTCCACTAATTTCTCAGTATATATGGACAAATTATACAGTCGATATATGCTGATATTCATGGCCAAAATCTTGGCAGAAATTTTGATATCTATGAACACCGATATCAGGCCGATAATATTGTGCATCCCTAGTTTATACTTGCTGAATTTATTCCTCTTCATCTCTCCATCAACAAATCTTCCAACCTGAAATTTTTACTCTTGTTCCCCTGCAGAGCTCCTGTTCTGGTGGCACTCGCCTTGATCGAATGTGGGATGAAATACGAAGATGCTGTCCAGTTCATTCGACAGTAAGTTCACATAATCAAGAAAAGGTTGGGTTTTATTTTGAAGGCTGACTTAGCCTCCGCAGTGGGACAGCATGTTATAACTGTTATGATGTCAGGTATGAAGCATCGCACATTTACCATCCATGCTGCATCCTTAACATGTTTAACTCTCTGTCCTGTATTTTATTTTCCCTTATGAGCCCTTTGACATCTAGTACTTTTATTTTAAATGCAGAGAAACAGAGGAGTGGTGCTTTGTACTGACATGGTGAGCCAAACAGTTTTTCCTCCACATTAACCAAAAAATACGAAAGAAAATCTGGACTTTTTCCTGTGGACCGTCTCAGCACCTTTAGAATCTCCCTTTTTACTAAGCTAACACAAAGACAGAGAAAGTAGAAAAGGATCATTGATTACAGGCTGCTAGGACAGTCCAGAAGAAAACGGTTGGATTAAGCTAATTTCGTCACAGACGCTCACCCGCCTCGCATGCTGCTAGGACACGCTGGTATATTCTTATAATAACAACCAGACAGAAACTGGATTTTTCAGCTTCTTTCTTTGGCATTTCAAGTACCTGTCTATCTTTTTACTAACACATAGACAAACATTTATCATCTATGATTCTGATACCAGTGGAAGTGTAGAGCTGTGAACATTTTTCAGTGTAAATTCAGTCTTCATTGCTCCCTGATGGACAGACTTTATGAATGTCTCTGGTTCATATATGCAGCAGATTATTTGTATTTTTCTCAAACCAGAACATAAAACTTAACTCTGATACTCCGGGCCACAGCGGTGAGCTGAATGTGACAGGATCTGAGTGTTTTAGGTCCATAAAGGAGGCAGGGATGACTCACACCTGTAAATAGCCGAGGTATCAGATCAGAGTGACTCAGTGGGAGGGAGTGATTGAGAGTGATGTGTCATGCCTTGTAATGTTTTCAGCTCTCACGTGTTGCTTTGAAAGAGCTTGTAAATGCTTTTTACTTTGCTTTATAAGGCTGAATGTACTGAGTTTGGTCAGAGCTGAGCCATAAGGATGCTATCTTTTATTTAAAGTGCCAGAGGAGGGCTTCAGTTTAGAATGAATATGACAAATGTTTATTAGTTGTTCTTTAAAGATGATAACAAGAAATACCAAGAAAGTATTCCATGCAATTGCCCTTACACCGGTCATTTCATCTAAGAACTTGGCTGTATCTCGTAGCTTAGTGCTACCAACGTCAGAATAAAATGCTGACATATGTGCTGCCATTACAGCAGCCACAGTCATAAAAGCTAACAGCACTTAAAATTTGCCCTCACTTTGGGTTGTTTGGGCTGGTGATTTTTAACCTTTTATGCCCAAGACAGACCCAAGATCAAACCATACCCATATCAATATAAACAGCCTCTTAAGCCGTGTTTCCGTCTGGGGGTCCAGTTTGATTCAGTATGGTTTGGTACACTAAACCCCAAAATAGTTTGTGTTTCCACAGACACCCGTGCCCTCACCTGGTGGGCGGCTGTAAAGGCATGCATGTGACGTCACATGAAGCGTGAGTCAGCTGGTCCAGCTGCAGAGTTCCAGAAAGGATGAGTGACAGAAATCAGTAGGGAATAACCATTAAACAGCTTTATTTTAGCTGAAAGTGCTTTTTAAAAAATAACTACATGTTAATGATGTTAACCGCTGTCAGTACAGATACTCAGCTGATAGAATACGTGTACAGAAATGTTTAGAGTCGTAACTGTATGTTAATATGTGAATATATCTAGTCTGGAACAGTTTATATGACAGAAAATAACAGTTCAGAGCTGTACTGTGAGAATTCACCACATTAGAAATAAAGTAAAAGTTCAGTTGGTGTTAAAATCAAACTAGATTAAGTCAGAAATCCAGGGTTTGCTGATCTCGTTTTAAAAAAAGCTGCAGCCCGAAGTTTTACAAACACGTCCAACAACCACAGAGTGATGTTTCACATGTTACCTAAATGAGGAAGTAGATTAATAACTAAAGTTACAGTACAGAGAATCCACTGTTCTGAGGCTTCATATTCACAAAACTTCAGCATTAATTTAGTTTCACCTCCATCACAGATAGACCAGGCTGATGTGAGCCTTCAGGCTCTGCTTTGTGTTTTTAAAATCAGGTCCAGATAAACGTCAGGAAACTTGACTTGTGGTCAGATACCAACATCCACAGACTAGGAAACAGTTTGGATCTCTGTCGAGTCAAAATATCCCAGATTTAAACAGACATTAGTCCGTTTTTCTCCTGTTTTCACTGCTCCTCACAGAGCAGACTTGCGTGTTTTGCAGCCCGGAGCCAAGCCAGACAGTGATTTTTATCCTCCCAAAAACGTAACTAATTCCTGCAAATTTAAAAAAGTAATCTAATCTGCAGTAGTCCACTTCGATCATGTTTTTGGGATGCTGCAGATCCATATCATGTGTGCAGGCATCTATTACATGTGTAGGTGTTAGCATAAAAAGGTTTATCAGAGCAGGTTCACCTCTCCAAACATCTTCAGTATTCTTCGTCTTCTTTCCGTGATAGAAGAGTCAAACTATTGTTTTTGTGTCTCTTCGTTTCCTTCAGGAAGCGCCGGGGAGCGTTCAACAGCAAGCAGCTGTTCTACCTGGAGAAATATCGTCCAAAGATGCGCCTGCGCTTCAAAGATTCCAACGGCCATCGCAATAACTGCTGCATCCAGTAGAGCCAAACCGTGAGCCACGCCAACCCCTACATCATCCATGAGAAGAGCTGAATCCAACCTCGCTGGCTTCTTACCTGGCAGGCTTGTTCTTTTAGTCATTGTGTTGAAGTATTTTATTTTTTTAAATGTCCCCTTTTCCTGCTCCCGGTTCAAACCAAGTGTCATAAAAAAAGAAAGTAATCGATTTGTGTGAGCCGGAGTCGCCGTGTTTCTCTTTATGTGCCCAGAAAAAAAAAAAAATACGATGAGAGAGGGCAGCGCAGAGTCGTGTATCGTGTAAGATGTTGGATTAGTTGTTTTCTGCATCCCAAAGATTCTGATTGGCCAGTTTACATCTACTGAGAATGTGCTCAAAATTAAAAACGTTCCTTTCCCATTAGAAACCGTTACTTCCCCGTTCCACTAAAGGTTTCTGTTTCCGACTGACTGGACAGAGGTTTGCCTTCTTCACATGCGATGGTTCATCCATAAATGCCTTACAATCGAAGTGGAACAAAGGCAATCGAGGCGGGCGTCGACCCCCGCCTGCGTTCAGAAAAAGGTGTTTCATTTTTCTACTCGGAACAAAAAAACAATCGTTGCCTTTGTCTGTGCAGGAAGTCTTACACTCACTTATGCCCTTTCAGTACCTATTTTTAATATGAAACGCTTAATCGTTGCAATATTTATTTGTCAATTGAAAGTCTAGGAACTTCTTTTCTCTATCAAACCTTCTGTTTACTAATTAACTGCCATGTCCAAAATGTGATTTATTTTTCTGTTTTTAATTTTTCTTTATTATTTTGCTTCAGACTGGACTTCCAACGTCTGCGATATTTTGTATGCCTTTTTATTTGATGTCCGTAACTTAAAACTTGGATACTTGATGATTTTATGTATTTGAAAATGTGTACTATTATTATTAGGTTGGCTATTTATACTATCAATGGATGTGTGATTTAGTACCGTGAGAGACAAAGTTGTACCTGTTCACCAACTTGTGAGAGTACATTAAATGATACACTGAAAAACATCAAGAACAAGAGTCCACCAGTGATTTTATTATTATAAAGGAGGGAAAAATACAGCAGGAAGCTGCTATTATTTATT
The DNA here is from genome assembly GCF_018320785.1 of Cheilinus undulatus. Classification (NCBI taxonomy): domain Eukaryota; kingdom Metazoa; phylum Chordata; class Actinopteri; order Labriformes; family Labridae; genus Cheilinus; species Cheilinus undulatus. The sequence continues at coordinate 55,346,029 of NC_054868.1, read as the reverse complement.
TAGCAATAATGGGAGACGTTTGGAGCCAACGATGGAGCGAAACGTGTCTGCTTAAATCAACATGAAAGTTGAATTTAAAGAACTATAGGTGGAAAATATGAAACAGTCTTGGTTTCCTTTGATAAAACTGAACTACAGATCGATAATTCTCATCTGCTCTGGCCTCAGGATCCACAACCACCTCCCTAACCATGAACAGGACACAAAGATCTGAGATTTTTCAGTCATAACCGGTCAATAAGAATGCACAATACTGGATTTTTGCTGACACTGATATTTAACAAGATCTGAAACGTAGGTCCCCTAAAGCAGTGATTCTCAACCTTATGGTCGGGACCCCCTTTGGGGTCAAGAGACACTGAGATGGGGTTTCCAGATGCCTTAAAAAAAAACTAAGAATATTTTTAAATTACACTGTTGCCACTTTACAACAATTTGATCAAATATCACCAATTTTAGCACATTTTTGCCACTTAAAACTCATTTTTGTCCATTCCCATCCCTTTTGTCTGCCTGTTTTTGACACATCTAAACCAATTCTTGCCACTCTCTGCCTATTATTGCCTCTACCAACCCCCTTTTATGCCCATTTTTGCCCATTTTAACCACGTTAACCTTTTTTTTTTGCCAGTTTATTTCAATTTTTCATCCCAGTCCACCTAATTTACACCAATTTTTGCACTTAAAATCCATTTCAGCCACATTTAATCCCCTTTTACAGCCCATTGATTTTAAGATTTATTTCTGGGCTTTTCATGTCTTTATTCCATAGAGGGGAACAGTGGATAGTGTCGGAAACAGGAGAGAGAGTGGGGAGAGACATGCGGTAGCAGGCCATAGGTCGGATTTGAACCTGGGCTGCCCGCGCACATGGATAGCGCCTTCGACTGGTAGGCCATCTGTGTGCCCTTTTTGTGCCCATTTTTGCCACTTTTATCGCAATTGTGTTCTTTAGATATCCCATTTCATCACCTTTTCTATATTTTTTTGCAATTATCAACCAATTTTAGCAATTTTTAACCCATTTTAATTATATTTTTCACATTTACTACATAAATGAATAAATAAAGATATTTGTTTCTTTTATAAGAGTGGTTATTATTCAGGTCAAAGATAAAATATGGTTTTGACAGCTTAACTTCACAATGGGGCATGGTTTTGCTGACCTCCCAGTTTGGCTGGGTCTCAGAAACCTCCCCCTTTATCCCCCCTTGTAGACGGCCTTGTCTGCACATGACTATTGTTGATTGTGCATGGCGGTTCAGCCACCTTCAGGTAGAGCAGGGTCCCCGGTCTCTTGGCACCTTAATTTTGGAGCTGAAAACGTTGAGAACCACTGCCTTAAAGTTTAAAGAATGAGAAAGAAGACTTCAGCTGATCTAGATCTGCTCTCTGGCTTAAAACTCCACAAATATGCAGAAACACAACTGATACTAACACCCGTTATTGATAGCTGATCGATCAGTGGTAAATACTGGCAGAAATGTTCACATCTATGCTGATAATATCATGCATCCCTGCTATTTAATAAAAGATGTGGCAGTTTGGACCAGAGGAGGAACTAAAGATATGATGGAGCAGACATGGAGGCATATCCTTCAAAATAAAAGCCCCTATAGAGCTTTTTGCACACATCTGCAACCCATCGAAAATGGCTTCACAGCCCATTTTTGGGTCCCGACCCACCAGTTGAGAACCAAGGCTGTAAAGGACTGCCAGCATTGTCAGAAGTGCTCTGACTTATTTGTCTGTGTTTGTTCTCATTCACCCAGGCGTTAAAAGGGCAACTGGACTTGCTGGAGGTTCTTGAAGACACTTAGCCTCTCTTCCAAAAGGCTTCTTCAGTTCTGATGTGACAAGGACCAAAGCCACTGGAGCTTAAATTCCAACTTTGGCCCCAGTCACATTAGAACTGAAGAAGCCTTTTGGAAAAGAAGTGAGACGTGTTCAAGAATCTAACTTATTTGGTTCAAAAACATGTTTAACGTCTCTGACATCCAGCAGTAAAATCAGGCTTAAAATCACTGAAATGAAGGCGGGCATCCTGGATCACAGTTGAGGATGAAAGGATTCCTATTGGTTGGAAAAACATGTAACATGTTTGCCCCATGTTTCTCTAGAAATTTCTGGCTTAAAGAGCAGAATAGAGAGACTCTTCATGCTGAGTCCATCTTGTGAATATAAACCTAATTGTCTTCTATGGTACAGTGCCCTCTTGTGGCAGTTTCTTATATTGCACCCACAGTAATATACTTCCTTAACGAACCTCTCCTTTACTGTGATAGTTAAAGGTTTTAGAGACTAAAATCCACCAGAAATATCACTAGAAAATCCCCTCCCCCTCCTCCTCTCTACCTCTGGCTGTTACCTGTATGGGCGGGGCTTCCGCCAGCTCACCTGCAGCACTCAACAATGGAACTGGCCGGGACATGGATGTGTCTCCAACCAAATCTTATACACGGAGCGATTAAGATACAAACCAGTCAAACTTTTGTCTGAACAAAAATACTGATGTACTTATTTGTTCATACTGACAACCACTGAGTTGGTATACAGCATCTTAGTCAGCAGTCACTCTAATATTTTTTCAGTCATAAACCACGCCCATGGCCATGGTTTTCAGTCAGACTCACCGCTCTGATTAAAGCTAAAAACACAAACATGTCCATCACATGACTCAGTCTGATCACTGAGCTACAGCTCAGAAAATAATTCTGCATCCTGCTTGTTTCAGGCAGCACTCCTTTATCAAAGATCTGAGCATGTTTGGTAATCGGTGACCAGCTGTAAGTCTGCTCAGTGAAGCTGCTCACTAGTGATGGGAATTCCAGCTCTCTTTGGTGATCCGGGTCATTTGGCTCAGCTCACCATAGAAGAGTCAGCTCATTTGGATCTCAAACTGTTCCTCAGTTGGGTTCCAGTTTGGCTTCATTTAACCCAGTGTTTCTCAACCTTTTCAGTCCGCGACCTCCAAAATAAAGGTGCCAGAAACCAGGGACCCCCACTGTCCCTGAAGGTGGCTGAACACAGCCATGAACATTCCTCCTGTAAACAGGACAACAAACCACGCACAATTAGACTGGAAACTGGCGTGACTCCCAGGTGAGTCATGCAGCTCAAACTGGATGAAATCCACACAGTGTACGCTCGGCTTTAGGTTGGCCTTTAGACATTTTGTTCATAATCCCGATTTTTAAAAATTCTCTACATCTAATTTGGCGATGTCCGAGCAGGCAGGGCCCCTTTAAGATCTTTGGCGCCCTCCAAGGAGTGCCCGGACCTCTGGTTGGCAACCAATGTTTTAGACTCTAGAGAAGGTCTGATTTTGTTTGAGGGTAATTTAGTTGGCCTGTAGAGTAAGGATTTTGCCTCAAAGCTCATAAAAACTGGTGCAAAACTCCCCCAAAGTACAGGAAATAAAGGTTTTGAAGACTACAGTTTCCTGTGGGACTATCTCCATACCCTTTAAAAGAGTCTAGTCTAAATTAATACCATTATAGATGAGTGAGATGCGAGGGTAAATGTAAATAATGTCTACATTTGTACATGCCTTCTGCAGTATGGTGGGCACTACTCACCTCCATGGACCGTGGGGGTCCTCTATTATTTTGGGGGTTTATGCTCTAGCTCTGATTTTAAAAATGTGCTCTTTAAAATAAAGTTTATTCTGACCGTTTTTGTCATTTAAAACACCTCGTTCAGTTTAACAGAGACCCTGAGAGTTAATCTAAGCTGAAGCACAGTCCTGGTCATTTTGTCCTTCATACAAAACATGCGAGACGTTATCAAAACGTGTTTATTTCCTCCTTTGTACAACTCGAAGATGCCACCTTGAACGTTGATATAATAAATAAGAGTCATATAAAACTGCCAGCTCCCTCCCATCACAAACACAGAATCATCAAACATTTCCTACATTTGGAGGAAAAAGGGATTTTAGTGGATAAACAGGAAAGATACAAACAGCATGAGCGTGGTCCAGCAGTATAATTGACACGTTTACAGAAACATACTCTCTCAGACTCGTCTGGTTGTTTGGAGAGGAAAAAGGCTGCTAGGGTTGTGTATTAACAGTTTATATTTTCTGTTTTACAGTACAGAGATGGAACATCGAGGTAAAATCAGACTTTAAAGGGTTAAGGACTTTCAGGAGACGAGGTGTGCTGTTCAGTGTCCACCTTTAAACCGCAAAGATGGCTTCAGTAAATCCGAATTATTCAAAATCAGAGGACCCAATTTTTAAACAACATACAAACCAAGTGACAAAAACCCAAAAGGACAAATCTCCTGCTGCTTCCTCCTCCAGTCTCTCAGTTTTCTGCTCCCAGTCCTCCTCACATGTCGCTGGGGCCCTTCATGCCGGAGTCTTTAGGGCTCGGTGACTCCACCATGGCCAGGATGCACTGTGACGACTCGCAGTATCCGTTCAGACCTGGGGGACCAGGAGGTCCGGGAACGCCCACCGCTCCGGGAACACCACGAGGTCCTCGCTCTCCGTCACGACCGTTTCTGCCGTAAGCTGCACGGCCAGAATCGCCTGGAAAAAAGCGTGACAGTTCAGACAGAGGAAACTTAAAAGGCTCTGTCTATTTGTATCAGGTGGTATCGATGTATGCCTCTGAGAACGGCGGCAGACTTCTGGGTTACTCTGCTGTGGCCAACCAAGACTTCCCTCCTCATGCCCTGCAATGTTGACAACGATCAGCAACCTTGGGTTCAGATCTCCACAAGGGTGTCCCTGACTAACATAGTCCATGTCTGCAGCGCTGAGTGATCCAAATCCCCTCAAAATATTCTAGCCAATTTCTGAAACTGGATTTGCTTAAAACAGTGATACTCAAGGTGTGGCTCTTTTATGTCTTCATTTAAAATATTATTACCCCAGAAGACCTTAAAAAGGGAAACTTTTTTGCCCTTTTTCACCATTTTTTGCCACTTTTCACCCATTTAAGCTACCTTTTAGCATTTAATATCATTTTTTTCCTAGTTTTTTGCCCATTTGACACTCCTTTTTGCAACTTTTTACCCATTTATGCTACTCTGTTCCCATTTTTGCCCTTTTCACAATTTTTCTCCCCATTTTCACCAATCTAAGCTACCTTTTGTCATTAAATACCATTTTTTTTCCTAGTTTTGCCAATTTTAGCCACTTTTATCCCATTTTTGGCCATTTAGGCTATCTTTTGCCATTTCATCCCACTTTTTTCCCTACTTTTTTGCCCATTTAGACACTCTTTTCTTTTTTGCATATATTTACCCATTTTCGGCCCTTTTCCTCCCCATTTTTACCCATTCAAGTTGCCTTTTGTCAGTAAATACCACTTTTTCCCCACTCTCATCCCACTTTTGCCCTTTTTTACTATTTTTGCCACTTCTCGCCCATTTCATCTACCTTATGCCACTAAATACCATTTGTTTCCTCTTTTTGCCCAATTTATCCACTTCTTTTTGCCACTTTTATCCCATTGTTGCCCTTTTTCACAACTTTTCATCCATTCCATCAACCTTATGCCACTATATATCACTTGTTTCCTCTTTTTTTGCCCATTTTTGCCACTCTTGACTGCTTTTTGCCCATTGTAGTCACTTTTCACTCATTTTTTTTGCCACAGTTTGCCATTTTTGGACCATTTTTGCCACCTGTAACTCATTTTTTTGCAACTTCTCACCCATTTATTCTACTTCCTGACCATTTTTCCACTTTTCCTTCCCAGTTTTAGCCTTTTTTGTTGCTTTTTGACCATTTTTGCCACCTTTAACTTACTGTTTTTGCTACTTTTAGCAGTTTTTTCCACTTTTCACCACTTAGATTGTGGTTCTTGCAAAGGTGTTTTTTAACTATTTGGCTCTTTGGTTGAGCAGGGTTGAGTTGCAGTGGCCTAAAAGAGTCAAACAACCAGCTCTACTGAGCTGAGCCAAATGATCTGGATCTCTAAAAAGAAACAGATTTCCCATCCCAAGAGACTGGATAGACATCAGCTGAGGAAACACAGGTAAGATCAAGGTTTAATGAGCGAAACCTTGAATTCCTGCCTGCTGACATGTCTCTCTGAGTTTTTAAACTTTTTTTCATGAATATTTCTCTACTTAAGGGACACAAAGTAGCTTAAGAATAAAGAATGTTTTTAACTGGGCACTTTGAGCGCTTGGCCTAGTCATAAATAGCCCAAAACGTGGCTTTTTGGTAGTTTCTCAATGCAGAAATCACTACCTGCCCCCCAACAGCAGTCCTCCACTGCTGCGTGTCATCTGCAAAGATCCTATTGAGTCTTACCACCAACTGTTCCATATTAGTCCTCATGGACTGATGATCTCGACTGTAACCTCTGCTAAACAGTATATCCATCCATCGTGATTTACTTGGAGTAGTAACCAAAAGCGTCCACTGCGGATAGTTCAGTCCAGTCCTCCTCTCCTTGATGGCTCCTCCCACACTGCTGCTACTAAAGGCTAAATTAGCCAGGACGTCCCGAGCAGGAACACCCAGCTACAGGGAAGTACTATGGTGCTCTCGCCATCAGCCCTAATGATCCATGCCTTTCTGCGTGACACAGTTCCACTTTATCTCACAGCTGGTCCCAGGGAGATTTACCCACTCATCGAGGTCCACCATAACTCTCTCTCTGGCCCAGGCCCGTCCTCGTCCAGGCCCCTGCATCGGTGTTTGTACCACCCAGCTAAAAGCAGTTCCCTTTTCAGCTTCTTTATTCCCGACAGCAATGACTAACTGAGAATCCTTCCATGCCCCTGATGTCCCTGCATAGTTTTCAGAAGCTCTAAAGTTTCTCTAAGATCAGCTTTTTTGGACATCATCCACATTGATCTTATGATTATTCAACTTCTAAATTAGCCATGTGCTGTGTTATGTAGATAAAAACCCCAGCACCATACAGGAAGTAGAATTACTTTGCAGTTATATTGAGATTTTCTAGGTAACACAATATGTAATATGTATGTATTCACTGTTTGCTTATAAGGTTATTGGCATATTTTTCAGCTGAACATTTTGGCCATGATGGGTCCCTTCCTGTTTAACATGGCCCCATTTGAAGACACAGCTGACAACATCGCTGTCATTTAACCTGGATCTCATTTAACTGCTCTGAATTGATCTTACAACCAGAGCTGCATTCACAGTCTTGCAAGTATCAGAGTCATAAATCTGTATATATGTCATCAAATCAGATTTCTCTGAGTCACCCGTCATCATTTACCTGGTAGACCAGGGGCACCAGGCGCTCCTTTGGCTCCTCTGGCTGTGGGTCCTCTGTCGCCTTTGTCGCCCTGATCGCCTGCAGAGAGGAGACGTGTTAATCAGGACCAAACGAGGGTAGGGTCTAATTGAAGTTACCACATTTAGCTGCGACTTCACACCTTATCTGTTCCTTCATTAACATCAGGATGAACCTGATTGGTCCGTGAGGACGGAGAGAGTCACTGCAGCATCAAAGAAAGAGGAGTTTAATCAAAAAGGTCTACTAGATCTGAGGCTGCAGACCCGAGGAGACTCATGTTTGACGTGTTCAGAGCTGTTTGGAGCCTGTAGACATTTGTCTGCAGATGTTCAGATTAACACATTCATTGCCGGATTACTTACCTCCATGTCCTAAACTCTAGGGGTGTGGCAGGCTAACCGTGAATATATCGGGCTGTGGTATTTTTTGATGATAAGCGTGAACTATTGTTTTTTACTGATCATGGACAGAGAGAGAGAGGAAAAGCGAGACAGGGAGAGAGAATGTAAAAAACAGCAGCTTGCAGCGCTGTCATAGTTTAATTTTTTTGCTTTAAAACCATGTAAAGTCATTCAGACCAAAAAGTGTAGAGAGATTGAGGAGGGCTCAAAACACTCATCAGCTCCAGACACACCCTCAAATGGGTAGCTCGGTTATGGTGGAAAAGCAAGCCCCCTGCTGCGCTGGGCTGCCGTGCCGAGTCAAGCCGAATCAAGCCGAGCCGCACCATGTAATGGAAAAGTCCCATTTGAGTAGTTGCTGTGAGAGGCCTTTAATGGCAGAGCTGCACAGTTTTACCTCCATGTAGACACAAATCTGAGCTCAATGTTTCAGACATGAGTATGGATTATTAACGCATCACTGTCTCCACTTTAGAACAAGCTAGCACGCGCTGTGAGACAGGAAATAACCTTCCTGTCTGACACTCCTGGTGCCTGATCATCTCCCACTTTTCTTGCTCCTCATCCGTGTCAACACGGGTTACGGAGAGGAAAATAAAGAGCGGGGCCACAGAAGAAAATCATGGACCAGGGTGCACCAAGTCGACTTTGATTGGTCCCCTGTATCTTGTTCATAAGGAGAATGTTCGTTTGTTCTTGAATGTTTTCTAACCTCAGCGTGGAGCGCAGTAACCAGTAATGATTCATTAGTAGGAACGATTGCTCTTAAAGTTAAACTGCTCTGAGCCTCACCTTTGGGTCCTTTGCGACCCATCACCCCCGGTGGACCCTTCAGACCGGGCAGACCTCGGGATCCGGTGTGTCCTGGGAAACCGTTCTCTCCGGTGGGTCCTGGAGGTCCAGGTGGGCCGGGGGGACCGGGTAGACCGGCGATACCTGACTCAGGTCTGCTGAGGCTAGCTGCTAGCTGGGCCAGCTGCTCTGTGACACAGGAGGACATGTCAGACATTTAGATTTATGAGACCAAGACTTTAAAAGACAAACGTTCACAGATTTAACCGTCAGTGACAAAAACACTTCACCGAAAACCAGGGTGGCTTATTTTGACTTTTCACACATCCAAAGGTATTCATCTTCTGATCTAAATTTTGGGTTTATGAGGGTAAAATCATAGAATTAGGAATTAAACAAAGCCCTAAAAATGTAGAAATCATGGCCATCACAGCGTTATTAGAAGAGAACACTTACCTTGCATTACTCTCATGCAGACTTGTTTGATATGAGTGTCTGTGGGTGATTTTCCCTGAAAACAAAGAAATAAAACGTCACAGTTAGACAATAATGTGCATAATACATTTTTACTGTTTTTGATTGTTTAATCATTTTTAATGCTGTCACTTCTTTTTCTTGTTTGAGAGCTATAAAGTTTATAAAACTTTATTTTAACTCCATCAAACTAAAACTTTTAAAAAATGTACTGCTGTAATGATCTGTGTTTAATGCATTATTATGCTTCAGTGCAAAAAGCTAATTATAGCGGCGCAGATGGTTGAGCGGTTTAAGGCGCGCCCCATGTACCCGGCGGCCCGGGTTTGAATCCGGCCTTTACCGCATGTCTCTCCCCACTCTTTTCCCTGTTTCATAGTTTATCCACTGTCCTCCTCTATCTAATAAAGGCACAAAAATAAATCTTAAAAAAAGAAAAACACATTATTTATATAGAGGCCCAAAGGGTCAACTACAAAAACATTGCAATGATTAAAAACAAAAAAAAAAATGAACCCATGAAATTTAAAACACAGAAATATTTTACAAAATGTAGAAACTACTTCATGAAAAACAAAAATGGCCATTGAGTGCAAAATTATTTCATTAAAATCGGGACAAATATACATTAAAGTATGACACAAAAACATTTAGAGACAAGAATTTTGTGAAATACATAAATAAATAAATAAATAAATAAGACATCAAAATTCAGGAAAAAAATCCTCACACAAAAATATTTAATTTAAAGGCAAAGAAATGTTTTAGAATGTACTTTTTTTGCATGTAATTATCTAATTATGAATAATATTGTTTTTATTACTATTATTATTTTTTATTGTTTCCTTTCACATAATGTAAAGTATTTCATTAAAAAACATTTCACTTTCAATGCAATTTATTTCATGCAAAGAAAATAACATTTTACAAAATTAAAAAATATTTTGTGTAACAAAAATATTTTGAGAAAAAAAAATTATTCCTGAAATGTTTTTAAAACTTTTTTCTGAAGCATGAAATGAAAAAAAAAACAGTTAAAAAACATTTTGTGTAGTTATAGTTCAAAGTTATTTCTTTACATTTTATTACAGTTTTCTGCTTTTCACATTTTTTTGTTTGATGAAACATTTTTGCATTTCTCTGTTTTTTTGTCCGTAATAAAATAGTTTTGCTCTTTGATCTTTTTTGGTGTTTTGTGAAATGTTTTAATGTTCATTGATAGATTTTTTTTTTTTTTTTTTAGAAAAGTTGAGTTTCACAAATTTAATGTCACATTTGAAGTTTCAATTTCCTAGTGCAGTAATTCTGTGGGTTTGCATTTCATCATCATATCATCATCATCATCATCATCATCTATGCATAGAGTTGATTTTTGTATGACACTGATTTATTTCGATATTAATTTTATAATTTTTTAAATACTAGATGTAAACACCCCTGATATTTCCTCAGTAAAGCAGATAAACTCTACCTCAAACTTCATTTATCATTAAACTCTATGGTATAATTTTCTTTAATCTCTGTATGACTTTTAAACAGCGGCTTAGTTTTCAGCTTTAATGTGATTATTTAGAACCAGCTGCTCTGATGGAGCTGAAACCGTCACACTCTGGTTTAAAGATGAACCGTCTCACCGCTGCTCCCTGGACCCCCGGCAGGCCCGGTGCCCCCATGTCTCCCTGCATGCCGCGGGGTCCCGGCTGGCCCTCTTTGCCCTCTTTGCCCTGCTGTCCTCGACCGCCCTCTGGTCCTTTGTTCCCCGTCTCTCCTGGTGGGCCGGCCTGAAATCAGCAGCAGGTAAACAAAGATTTAGGAGGATTAGAGCGGTCAGGAACCTGTGAGAGGGCAGCAGAGGCTCTGGTGTGGGTGAACGTACCGCTCCTTTCTCTCCTGGTTCTCCTTGATCGCCCTGTAAAAGAAGAGATTATATAGTTATGGACGTGTGCAGAAAGATGCATGCAAAGTTTGTGATAGTGTTGCTGCAAACTAGGAAAAGTAGATCTATTTTTAAACGTCAGCCAAGGTTAGACAGTTTAGTTTCTGTTGATATAAATTAGGTTTAAATCTGTTGATTTAAAAATGTCTGCCTGTTCTAATGCTCCAGAAAAGACTGTTTACAATAAAAACCACCACCAACAACAGCTTGGTGATCACATGATGATCTATCTGAACTGTCTGGGATAGATGGGTAACCATCATTTATTCTAATGTAGAAGCATTTATGATAATTGTAAAAATCAAATTGTGTTTGCAGGGGCATAGCCAGTGATTTTGGCCCCCAGAAACAATATTACACTGGGCCCCCTAACCTGCTAGCTAAGAAATGAATGATGCATCATTTTTACACATATCTATGCATTTTAAAGTATTTTTAACCATAACAACAATATTTTTACTATGGTTAAATTAAATTTACATGCATTATTTTGCAGCGCTGGACTAAACCATTTGGACATGTTTAAGGGAGGAGCAGGCCCCCCAGGATTGTATTTTACTGGATTTTATTTGATAGAAATTTCAGTCTGTTGACTGATTCATTCAGTCACTTTTGATTCAATGATGACACTAATTACTAAGAAAAATGAAAATGCAAACACACTTTTCATTGCAGGCTTCTCCAGGGCCCCTCCGCACTGTGGGCCCCTCCCCACTGTGGGCCCCTCCCCACTGTGCTACACCCATGCGTGTTTGAGACCACAGCAGCAGATACGTTCTTCCTAAACACCTGATATTGTGGAAGTTTGTTGTTTTTAACTGCAGACAAACGTCTGCACACTGTCCTGACTGCACAAATATGTTGGCAGCACACTAGAAGAATGGGATCCTAAGTTTGATCCAAAGGAGAAACTGGACTTATTTAAGGGTCTCGGGGACGTTTCACCTTCTTCAGTTCTGCTTGCATCGAGCCTTAGATAGCCATGACCTGGGTGAACGAGAACCTGAACAGCTAACCTGGAGAATAAGCCTGTATCTGAGCCTTATTGACCCTTTGAGTTTCTTGTTAATCTCACGGTTTCCCTGAAAAGGAGAAAAACTCCTTGTTGACTCACCAGCTCTCCTTTGTCTCCTGGTGTTCCTTCAGCTCCTGGAGGTCCCTGAAATAAAGATGGAGGGTGTTTTATGAGCTTAGACTCGGCACTGAGAGATCTGAAATACACAGCAGTGTGATGTTACGTCTAAGGAAACAAACCTGTTCTCCTTTTGGCCCATCTAGACCCACCGCACCCTGAAAACAGCACGACAGAGAGAGGATTTCACGTTAAAATAATTAATGTGTTAAAAATATCAGACCAAAGATAGACTCATACGTACTTTATGCCACATAAATCTTATTTTGATTCAACCCATTCTGTTCTCTCAGTCTTGAACCAAATGAAGGTTATTTGAATTAAATGTAGTTTTCAGTCTTCAGCTCCACAGAGATCTGCTGAAACTGTCTGATTTTTCCACGTTGGTGCAGCAAATGTTTTCAATCTCATTTAAATTTTGGATCATGTTAAGGCAGCGGTTCTCAAATGGTGTGGAAAGGCACACTGGTGTGCCTTAAGGCAAGTCAAGGTGTGCCTTGGGGATCTGGCTGGACCCCTGAAACCCCCCAGAGTATGGGACCTCCCCAGTAGTGAGTGTGTGTGTGTTGGATCAGTAGCATTGGTGCTAGCATCCTGGCTAACAGTTACCTCACTTGGCAAGCTATTATTGAGCTGAAATTGGTGCTCCAATAATTAATCCATGCGTCTTTTAACCAAGTTAACCAATTTTTCTACCCATTCTGCCACTTATTTTGACAACTTAAACCATTTTTGCTGCTCTTTTGCAATTTTGCAACTTTTTAAAAAAATAGTTTTGATGCATTTTTGCAACCTTTTTTGGAAATTGGTGCCACATTTAACCAATTGTTGTTACTTTGTTGCCTACTTCTGCTATTATTTGGATATTTTTGCCATCGTTTTCCGTCACTTTTAACCTTTTTACCAACTTTTAGCAACTCTAAACCTTTTTGTCCTCTTCTTCCACTTGTACCCTATTTTGTCACCTTTTTGACACTTTCAACCCATTTTTGCCACTGTCTTGCCAATTTTTGCTCACTATGCCTTTGTTTGGCCACCTTTTTATCAATTTTGCCCATTTTTTAGTCACCTTTAACCCATAATTACCACTTTTTCTTACAACAGTTAATGTGGTGATTGCACATTCTTTGTTTTATTTTGAAAAGTTCCTGCGGGCGCACCTGCACTGATTGGGCACTGGCAGCTCCGCACCACCGCACCTGTGCGTCATCACTGCAATCACCGCACTCTCTTAAGCTCCCCTCTGAGAAGAAGCAGACGCCAGAAGATTCCCGCTCTGTGTGTGCCTCCACGTGCCCTCAGTGATCGCCCAGTCTCTGCCACACTGCCTCACTCTCGCACCGAACTCAAGCTCACGGATCCACTCGCTCACCTCCCCCCTCAAGCCTCAGTCTCACTGGAAACCTCTCACTCCCCGGACCTGGATTCCCCCCTCCCTCACTCCTGTGTGCCTTCATTAAACCTTTTAAAACTGCTTCGTTGTCTCCGGCTCTGCTCCTAGGTTCACACACAAAACCTTCAGATTAATACAATCATTACAGTTAATCCTTTTTGGCCACTTGTAACCCATTTTTGCCCCCTTTTTTGACACTTTCAACATGTTTTTGCCACTTTTAACCAATTTTTGGCCCCTTATGTCGATTGTTAACCATTTTTCATTTCATTTCATTCATTTGTTCTAGTCATGACAAATCCACATTCCCTCACAAAGCGACGTTCAACCTCACTCCACTCCATGGCTAGAAAGGAGCAGGGAGAAGAAAAATTCTTATTTTGCCTGCCCCACACTCAAAACACAAATGTTCAACAGCTGGTCTGCCAAATTTACAATAACTAAGAGAATAATTATTACAGCAACATTCAAGAAAGATACAGAAACATTTTCAAGACTAACAACACCTGCCCTCAGCAGTAAAACAGGAAAACAAAACACCCTATTCCCCATGTTCATAATGTCTAATGAGTCTCTCTTTAAACATTTTCTTGAACTCAGATATATTCAGGCAGCTCTTCATATCACTCTGTAAGGAATTCCACATTTTAACTCCAACCACAGAAATACACATATGTTTTAAAGTCGTCCGTGCAAGTTGATGCTTAAAACTAAATTTCCATCTATGGTTCTCATCTTCTGAACTAAAAACAAAAAACTTTTGTAAACTTTCTGGTAATGCTCTACTTTTAGCTCTGAACATAACTGTGGGTGTCTGCAGCTCAGTCAAATCTTTAAGTTTTAACAATCCTGCCTTAATAAACAGACTGTTGCTGTGCTCTCTGTAACCTGCTTTGTGAATAATTCTTACTGCTCTCTTCTGTAATAAAAATAATGGATTTATGTTGCTTATATATGTATTTCCCCAAACTTCCACACAATGACAAAGATATGGCAGAATAAGAGAGCAATACAGCATTCTCATAACTTTACAGTTCAACACAAACTTCACTTTGTTCAGGATAAAAATATTTTTAGACACTTTTGTTTTTGCGTGAGCGATATGAGCTTTCCATGTCCGTTTATCATCATTAATCACACCCAAAAAACGAAATTCAGACACTCTTTCAATGTTTACACCATCTCTGGTCATTGAAATATTTTCCTCTTTTATTTGTAAAAACCATAAACTTTGTTTTATTTAGATTTAAAGACAACTTGTTTTCATCAAACCATTGTTTCACTTTCACCATTTCATTTTCTACTCTTATTACCAACGTTTGTAAATCATCTCTGGAACAGAAAAAGTTGGTGTCCTCTGCAGACAACACTGACTGCCGTGACTTTGAGACTTCAAATAAATCATTTATGTATAAATTAAAAAGTTTAGGTCCCAATACTGAACCTTGTGGAGCTCCACATTCTATACTGAGACACTCAGAATTAAAAACAGAAAAGTGAACATATTGTTGTCTTTTATCTAAATAACTACGTAACCAGTTCAAAACGACATGTATGTCATTTTGAAATTAAAATATCACGATCAATGGTGTCAAACGCTTTTTTAAAATCAATAAATACACCGATAGTATATTTCTTTTTTTCTATTGCTGCAGTAATTTCTTCAGTAATTTTCATTAATGCTAAAGAAGTTGATCTGTTGCTTCTGAAACCAAACTGACTCTCACCTAATAGTTTTTTCTTTTCTATGAAATAATCTAACTTATTTGCAAATGTTTTTCCAGCACTTTAGAGAACTGTGATAGCAATGACACCGGTCTGTTATTAGTAAAGCTGTGTTTGTTTCCTGTTTTAAACAGTGGTATAACCTTTGCTGTTTTCATTCTGTCTGGAAAAACACCTGTATAAACAGAAAGATTAAAATGTAACATAAAGGTTTAATTATGCAGTCAATCGTCTTTTTAACAATAATCATGTCGATCCCATCACTATCAACTGATGTCTTATTTTTAAGCTTCCCTACAACAGAAACTATTTCATTATCAGTCACTTCTCCTAGAAACACAGACTGCAACATTTTACATCCTTCAATTCTGCCAGCTCTGCCTGCCATCCCCTTTTTCATTGATTTTGCAAGGTTAGGTCCAACACTGCCAAAAAAGAGTTGAATTCATCAACCACATCCTGCATGGTTTCAAAGATCCTGTTATTATCATCAGTAAAATAACCAGGTGCATTAGTTAACACAGGCTTGTTTCTCAAAATATCATTCAAAATTTTCCAAGTACCTTTGGTATCACTCTTATTTTCCTGCAACGTTTTATTATAATAATCTTTCCTGGCTTGTCTCATTATTACCGTCAGCTTATTTTTGTAAACCTTATATTGCTTCTCTGATTTTTGACTCTGTCTTGCCGCTTTTGCCCAATTTTGCCACCCCCACTTGTCTGGGTCCCAGAACCCTCTCCCCTCTCTCCCCCTTACGGGCCACCTTGACTGTTATATAAAAGTCTGTTTTGTATTGATGTGAATGTGGTGTGCCTTTGGTGAAAACAGTTTGAAAACCACTGTGGTGAGGAATCTGTTTGACTAGACACCCAGTATTTCATGGGCATGATCAGCTCTCATTTGAAGACTTTTCTAATCCAACCTCAATTCCAAAAAAGTTAGGGCGCTGTGTCAAATTTGATTAAAAACAGAAGCCGGTGATTGTCAAATCTCATAAACCCACATTTGATTCACAATAACAGAAACAAGATATCAGACGATAAACTGAGACATTTGAACATTTCATGAAATTATTAGCTCATTTGAATTTTATGATAATATAATTATATGATAATTTTAATTATCAACAGGTCAGTCACATGACTGGGTATGAAAGGAGCATTTTAGAAAGGCAGAGTCTCTCAGAAGGAAAGATGGGCAGAGGTTCACTAATCTGTGAAAAACTGAGTCTAAAAATTGTGGAACAATTTCAGAAAATAGTTCCTCAACATAAAACTGTGAAGACTTTGAATCTCTCTCCATCTACAGTCCATAAAATCATCAACAGATTCAGAGAATGTGGAGAAATCTCTGAGAGCAAGGACATTAGAAACAGGCATGATTCTGTACATGGGCTCAGGAAGATTCCAGAAATCATCGTCTGTCAACACAGTCGGCCGTGCCGTCCACCAATGACAGTTAAAGCTGGATCATGGAGAGAAGAAGCCAGAACAGGATCCAGAAACACCGTGGTCTGTCTTCTCTGGACCAAAGCTCATTTAACATGGACTGAGGAAACATGGAAAACTGTTCTGTGGTCAGAGGAAACCACAGACGCCGTGTCCTGTGGACTAAAGAGGATTTGGAGCATCCAGCTTGTTCTCCTGGCTCAGGTCTAAAGCCTGCATCTCTGATGGTATGGGGTTGCGTTAGTGCCTATGTGGGCAGCTCTAACATCTGGAGAGGAACTATCAATGCTGGAAAGTAGAGAGAGCTTTTAGAGACACATATGCTCCCATCCAGACAACGTCTCTGTCAGGGAAGCCCAACAGCATGGCTTCACAAGAGAAGAGTCCAGGTCCTGATCTGGTCTGCCACCAATAGAAAACATTTGGATCATCATTTGGAGTTAGATTCCTACATCAGATGAGAATGGGACAACATTCCTCTCCATCAGCTGGTCTCCTCACTGCTCAGACGTTTACAGACTGTTAAAGAAGAGGGGATGCCACACAGTGGTAAACATGGTCCTGTCCATACTTTTTTAGATGTTTTGCTGCCGTGATGAGCTAATATTTTCCTGAAATGTTCAAATGTCTCAGTTTATCATCTGATCTGTTTCTGTTCTTGTGAGTTAAAAACAGGTTTATGAGATTTAACAATCATTGACTTCTGTTTTCCATTGTCACACTGTGTCCCAACTTTTTTGCAATTATTGTTTTATTAATAAAAGAGACGATTTTCCGTCATTTTAGCCTCTGAGTTTGGACGGTTTGGTTAAATTGGTGCGTTTGTTGATTTTTCTGTTTTCCTTTTGTTCCTGTGGACTACAGAGAAACTGTTTAGACTCTTAGAGTTTCACAGCACCGTTGTCATCTCTCCATCACTCACCCTGTCGCCATTCTGGCCACGGTACCCAGCAGGACCAGGCAGTCCTGGAAGGCCTGGATCCCCTTTGCTTCCCTGTAAACACACAAAAAAACAAACCGTTAATAGACAGCGAGCACGCTCTCGTGCACTCTTTGGAGTCATAACACGTCTGAGCGTCAGAAAACGTGACCTGACCCAACCACGGGAAAATAAAAACATCATCTGAAGGGCCGGCCTCGGCCTGGCCCCCCTCCCTCACACGGTTCTGGGTGTGTGTGGGTCCTGATTGTAGCGTACGGTGGGCCGACGGCGTTCAGGCATTCCTGGGGAACAGAGCACTCTTTCAGGGCTTCTCAGCTCCTTTTCCTGCCCTGAATCCCCCCCGATCTGCAGAAACCCCCCCAGGGCCCTCAGGTTTCTCTAACAAGGGCTCATTCATGCCCGCTCGCCGTCAGATTAGAGACTTAGCTGTAACGACAGGAGTTCATAAAGACGCTGAAATAAAAGCAGGGCAGAGTTTGTCTTAGAGATTGATCCTGGTGTGGGACGGTAGTCCCAGGATAGGAGGGAGTGTTTGTGGTCTGATATCAGAGTCTGATGTAGGAGCAGGAAGGCTGATCTGGCTCTCTCTGGTCCTTTTTCCATGAATCTGTTTCCATAACAGCCTTAGAATAATCCGGTTGTTTTTCCCATACTTTAGATCTGTCTCAGTCGTTTTAGCTTGTTAGTCTGCCAGCAGAGTTTCACAAACTCAGAAACCTCAGAGAAAGATCTGATTGACCAACGAGAGAGAAAAAAGCTTTAATTATGAGAAAATGACTTCTTCATGGTTTAGATCCAGCTGTTCAAGCCTTTAAAGAGAGAGCAGACAAATGTTTCCTGAATCTAAACGTTAGTTTATACACATTTAACTCTGTGAAGAATCCCTGATCTTTTATTTTCCTGCTCAGTTTAAAAACAACAGAATCAGAGATGGCCATGGAGCGGTCTGACCTAAAGTTTCCCAGGATTCCTTTGGCATGGATCAGCTAAAACCAGGTATAAGGCAGTCCAAGACAGAGAGAGGACAAATGAGACTTACTGAACTTAAACATGAGTTTGAAGGAGCGTCAGACCTCCAGCTTTAGTATTTAATATAAAATGTGACATTTCAAAGCTATAAGGCATCAGTGACCTCTTTTTTATACCTATGTGGTTTTAAAACATTCACTGGTACTGATGCAGGACTCTGGACCAAAGTCTGGAGAACCACAGGGTTCTGCTGGGACTGTACTTTTTCTCTGTTTTTCTTACTTTGCACATTTTTGCTGTTTGCATAAATGTGCAAGTTTTCTCCCTTCTTTGCCTGCTGAGGTCGGCCCTAAACATGGGTCTGTGTCGGGCTGCTTCCACTGAGTGGTCCAGTTCAGTTCTGTACGGCACGGCACGCATCTTTTGGCCAAAAAAACGGCCCGTACCATCCCACTTTTCGGCACCGTTTCGTAGAGTACTATTTTACCTATCCGTCCCAAAAAGGTGGAGCTACACACAACAATAGGGAGTTGTACTGACGTCACGTCACAGCCGCTCAGCTCTGTGCTGCAAAACACGGAAGTCTCTGTGAGGGTTGGCCGGAAAAAGGGGGACAAACAGAGTAATATCTGCTTAAATCAGGATATTTGGACTCAGCATAGATCCATACTGTCTCCTGGTCTGTGGATGTTGGCATCTGGCCACAAATCGAGTTTCCTGATGTTTATCTGGACCTGATTTTGAGAACACAATGCAGAGCCTGAAGGCTCACATCAGCCTGGTCTATCTGTGATGATGTGAAACTAAATTCATGCTGAAGTTTTGTGAAGCTTTAGCTCTGTTAGGTCTCTGGACTGTAGGTAGTTATACGGGTGTCTGTGGAAACGTGAATGATTTTGGTGTTCAGCATACCGAACTCATTCAAACTGGACCACCTGGTGGAAATGTGGCTTATATGACTGACTGAGTGAGTGACTCTACTTTCAGAGCCATAAATACAGAGTTGCCCCATGGGCGGGGCTTAGCTGTACTCTAGGACATCAGTAATGGCTGCCTCCACTGCTGTAAATACCTTAGATGTAGCTGTAGCATTGTGCCCTTTTACTAGAACTGGACCACGTTTCTGTCTGACATAAAGAATAAAAAGAACCCTAAAAGCTTTTCATGTCGGGGCGCAGGTGGCCTAGTGGTTTAAGGTGCGCCCCACATACGCAGACGGCCCAGGTTCCACTCTTCACCACGTCTCTCCCCCGCTCTCGTCCCTGTTTCTGACTCTATCCACTGTCCTCCTCTATCAAATAAAGGCATGAAATGCTCAAAAATAAATCTTTAAAATATAAATAAATAAAACTTTTATGTTGGGAAAGACGTTTTGGCTCTTCTGCCAACGTGCTTCAACATGACGATGTGATAGTTACAGAGAAAGGATCAGCTGTTAGGAGCGGTTTGGCCTGCTAGTGTAGCGATTAGCTCGGACTTAGCCACAGTGGCAGCTTGGTCAGAGCTGGACAATGTCTCTTTATAAAAACAAGCAACACTGAAAGCTTTCTATGACAGAGAAGATGTTTTCGCTCTTCTCCCGCTCTATTTCGACAAGGATGTGCGATCGTTACGGTTTTCTGGTGTATCTAGGGGCTGCTACCGCAGTAGCCGTTAGCTCGGATGTAGCTCTAGGGAAGCGGACCACATTTCTTTTTAAAACAAGCACAAAGAGTAGCACTGAAAGCTTGTCTTGGCACAGCCGTTGTTTTTGCACGTCTCCCATCAATTCAACATAAAGCTCCGCCATTCATGATCTGAGGCAGCGGTGGCCTGCAAGAGTAGCGCATGTGTGCTACGTCATAAGTCGCTCTGATATCTCGTCATAAATGTGACGGGCAGATCATTCCTCCAATCACCTTCTGAAGAATTTCTGATAAGTCCCGCCCTTCAAACACATTCTAGGGGAGCTTTCCCAGATAAGTGTGGAATATATTCACTGGTCAGGTTAGCTGTTTCCTGCTGACAGGGCTGTTTCAGGTCTTAACCTAAAGACATTAGGGCCCGCACACTTACACCCCAAACACTAATCACTGCCAGAACACAATTCAGTCCGCAGCCATCCCAGATAGATGTGGTCAGCCTTATACCAGGGTCTAACCTAGTCTTGTTATCTGTGTATATCCAGATTTTAAACGTTAATTCTGAATAAGAAACACAGGCTTTTAGTCCTTCTATGCAGAATAAATCACGTCAATAATATTTTTGCTGCTTTCAGAAACTCTCTGACTTGGGGGAAAATCCTGTTTCACATCCATATCTGCTTTAAAATTGATCTAAATGTCTGTGACCCTCATTCTTGTGTGGCTCAGCTTCCAGCTGAGTGTGCAATAACTAAATGATCTGGAAGTTAAAGTAAAGTTTGACAGGAATTTCAAAAAGGAAATACATTTTCCACATTTTTGACTGTATAATATCACAGTCTCTTCTTAATACTGACGTGGTTTAACAATAACATTAGAATAATCAAACATGATGATACAGGGAGTCTGGGGTACCACAGGGTCCTGCACCGGGGCCACTTTCCTTACTTTTTCACCCCGTTTAGTGTGCTTGATTCTTAATGCAGATGTCGCATCATTGTTGGTCTAGGGGAGATATTGTTCCGTTTATGCAGAATAAAATAAAAAGTACAACTTCTTTAGTTTCCTCTTCTCTTGGTTTAACTCGTATCTTTTCTTTCTGTCTGATATCATAGTTCGCTCTCTCCCCATGTGTAGAGGTCAAGAATATATCTGACCTTCATCAGACCGTTTCAACTTTGACCTCTAAACATCCTGCTCTATCTGCTCATGCGTCATAGTTGTGGGTTTTTATTCTTGTTGTTGGGTAAATTTTCATTCTTCAGACTCTCTCTCATCTTACCCTGGCTCCTGGTAATCCTGCAGGCCCCTCATGTCCCCTTGGTCCTCGTTCGCCCTGAAAGAGAGAAAATAAAGGGGGTCCAGTCTTGACAGGAAGTAAACACAATTCAGACACGGCACTATGGGCAGGCCTTATGGGTCCTCCACTAGTCGAATTTTCCCAGCTTACCTGACCGGGGGATGATAATCTTCTCCTACCTTTGCTATTAATGATTCATACAGTACCTATGATGAGGATTTACTATTTTATTGATTTTATAAATCAAAGATGGTCAAAATAATTTAGATAGCTAGTTGGATGGATGCTTAACCTTAAAGGAAATTCATGTAGGGTAAAGTCAGTCTTTAGTAGAGTCTCCTCTGTCTGCAGTCTCAGCTCTGAGTCTGTGTGGATAGGTCTCAGTCAGGATCAAACATCTGGACTCTGAATTTTACTCCATTCTTCTTTGATAAACTGCTCAAGCTCTGTCAGGATGATCAGGGATCAGGAGTGAACAGACCTTAGAAAGTCCAGACACTAATCCTCTATTGGACTGAGGTCTGGGCTCTGACTCGGCCACTCCAGAACATTCCCCTTGTTGTCTTTAAACCATTTCTGTGTAGCTTTCTCTGGATGCTTCGGCTCATTGTCTGACAGGAAATACATTTTCTCCCAAGCCGTAGTTCTCTGTCAGACTGAAGAAGATAGTCCTCCAGGATTCATTTTACCCTCTACCTTTAAAGCCTTCCAGGGCCGGCTGCTGAGAAGCATCCCCACAGCATGATGCTGCTGAGAAGCATCCCCACAGCATGATGCTGCTGAGAAGCATCCCCACAGCATGATGCTGCTGAGAAGCATCCCCACAGCATGATGCTGCTGAGAAGCATCCCCACAGCATGATGCTGCCACCAGCATGCTCCACAGTGGGGATGGTGTGTTTGTGCTGATGTCAGTGTTTGGCGTCTTGTCTGATGGTCTAAAAGCTCCATTCTGGTCTCATCAGACCAAAGACCTTTCTTCCTCTTGACCATGGAGTCTCCCACAGTCCTTCTGGTGAACTCTAGTCCAGATTGAATCTGAGTTTTCTTCAACAGTGTCTTTCTCTTTGCCACTCTCCCATAAAGCTCTGACTGGTGAAGAACCCGGCCAACAGTTGTTGTCTGCAGAGTCTCTCCATCTCAGCTGCTGAAGCTTGGAGCTCCTTCAGAGTAGTCATAGGTGTCTTGGTGTCCTCTCTCACTAGTCTCCTTCTTGCACGCCCACTCAGTGTGTGAGGACGGTCTGATCTAAGCAGATTTACACGTGTGACATATTCCTTCATGTCTTCATGATGGATTTAACTGAACTCTGGGGGATGTTCAGAGACTTGGAGATGATCCTTGACTTAGACTTTTCAATAACCTTTTCTCTGAATATTCTTTTGTCTTCATGGTGTAATGGTAGCCAGGAATACTGATGAACCAGTGACTGGAGCTCTGTTAGATTAAGTCAGTTACTTTAAAGGAGGTGAATATTTATGCAGTCACTTATTTTACATCACAGATTTATATTTATAGAAATCTGTTTTCACTTTGACATTAAAGAGTTTTGTTGTGATTTTTTTTTGTCATTAAAGCTAAATTTTATTGACTGACTCGTTTACTGATTTTATAAATCACTCAAACATCCATCAGGGTGAATATTAAACATATATTATATATAATGGCTGTATGCTGGTGTGTGCTGTGTGAGATGTAGCTGACTCACTGGTCCTCCTCGCGGCCCATCAGGCCCTACTTCTCCCTGTTCGCCTCGCTCGCCCTGGAAACAAAAGAAATTCAAACCTTATCAGGGCAGAGGAACGAGGTAAAATGAACTGCATGGAGGAAAACAGTCCATTTTTTTAGATTTGTCAAACAAATGACTCAAACTCATGCCAAGAATCAGTCAGTCAGTATTCCAAAGCCCCTGAATTAAAGAGTGATGTTTTTAACCCGTACCTGTTTTCCTGAAGACCCCATCAGTCCGACAACACCTGGATCACCTGCAGCACCCTGGGACAAGAAACAGAAACTGAGTATACATTTGATTTTGCTCCATTTTGTTGTTATTATGAGTAAATTTCAGTTTTTCTCTGGAGGTCTTTACTTATTTATTTCTTTATCTAGAGATAAAGAAGCTGTTTTTTCCCATGGTAATATGTTAATTTGTTAAATTCTCTAGAAACATTCAAATCCCAAACTATTTCATCAAATAAACTAAAGTGGTTGAACTGTTCTGGTAAATCTGAGTTTCTCCTGGGGGGGTTGGTCCTGAGGTCCGTCCCGTAGAGAACCACTGGTAGAAACACAAATTAAAATCCTACCTTTGGACCTGCATGGCCTTTTTGTCCAAAAGCTCCTGGCAAACCCTGCATGAAGACAAAGCATCAAATATCAACACCACAGCTGAAATCTCACGCCGTCAAAGACTCATCAGGGATCTTTTGGTGTCAGAAGTCTGAATTACAGGAAGTCCTTGTGGGCCGGCATCACCTGGAGCCCCACTTTTTCCAGGAAGACCCTAAAACAACAAAAACAGGCTGTCAGGGACATTTATCGACACAAGCTGCTGATTTTCTGTCCTTGAATTCACCTCACTAATCCTGCAGTTAGTAGAAACGACACTGTTTACATCTACAAGAGTTTATTTTTATAACAGAGCAGAGATTTTTACCTTTGAGGCTGGAAGTCCAGGTATTCCCTCACGACCATCCGGACCAGGGAGGCCCTGAAGACACATGAGAGCTTTATATGTCTGATGGCACTAAAATGTGTCTGTCTACCAGAAAAGAAGGCGTTTAAACCACTAACATGTATTTTTATTAGTCTGTTAGCTATGGAAGCTCATTTCTGCCACTTACAAAAGAAAAAAATAGAGCAAGGTAATTATTTTAAAACAATTCTTAAGTCAAAATGATGAGAAAATAATGATGAGACAGAGGGTCAAAATAATGAGAGAGCCAAGATAAGAGAAAGTTAAAGTTAGAAGAGTCAAAATTAGGACAGAAAAGGTCGAATCTATTAGATAAACAAGAATAATGATTCTGTAAGTTGGAGTTATGACATAAAAAGTCACTTATGATGAGAAAAAGTTGAAATTACTAAAAAGTCTGCAAAAGAAAAAAAAAAGTCAAAATTCTGACAGAAAAAGTCAAAGTCACGACCTTAAAGGTCAAAATTATAAGGAAAAATTCATAACAGATAAGAAGTGAATCATTGGATAAAAAGCTGAAATTATAAGAAAAACACAGAAAAACAGAAAAATTCAAAGGTTTGAAATACAAAGTCAAAATGAAGAGATAAAAGTTATGTTTAGGAGATAAAAGTCCTAAATTATGATATAAAAAGTCAAAAATATGAGATATTTAAGATGAAATTCTAAGTAATGAAACTGTGGGGAGAAAAAAAGCAGAAGTTATGAGATAGTTGTAAGTCTAAAATTTAAAAAGTCAAACATCTGAGATAAAAAAAAAAATTTAAAAAAGCCAAAATGATGACACAGAAAGAAAAAGATAGTTGTAATTATGAGATAAAAGTCAACATTTAAAAAAAGATATGAAGTCAAAGTTCTGACACAAAAAGTAGCAAAAAATAAATAAATAAAAAGTTGTGTTTTGGAAAATAAATGTAAAACTGATGAGATAGTCAGAGTTATGATTATGACATGAAAAGGCAAAACTGTGACTTAAAAAGTCAGAATTCTGAGGTGAAAGTCAAAGCTGTCAGATAGCAGACATTTTTAGATAATAAAAAACAGAAAATTCCAAAGTTATGATAAAATTCATTAGTATGAGACGGAAAAAGTCAAAATTATGGGGAAAAAATCTGAATTTTAAGACACTAAGTCATAGTCATGAGTTGAAAAGTCAAGGTCAAAGGCCAAAGATACAAAAAGTCTAAATCATTACATAAAAAGACAGAAATTATTAGATAAAAAGAAAATGTTTGCTATTAAGTTGACCTCTCGTTGTTTTTGAGATGAGAGGTCTAAAGTATGAGATATAAAATAAATGTTGAAATAAAGTCATGATTATGAGATAATGGGTCAAAATGATGAGAAAAAAGACCAAAATTATTTTTAAAAATCTTGATTGATTGAATAAAAATGGAGATTATTGGATAAAAAATTGAAATGTTGAAAACAAAATCATCAGATTAAATTAAAATATGAGATTAAAAGTTTATTGTTAGATTAAAAAAAATCAGTTCTGAGATAAAATGCTGAAATAATCAGATCATAAGTCTAAACTATGGAACAAGTGTTTTATATGAGCTAGAACGTTAAAATTATGACTTTAAAAGTCAATTATGATATCAATGTTGAAATCATGAGAAAGTAGGTTATAATGACGGGAAAGGCCAAAAATATAAGTTTTACCTAACTTTTTTAATTTTGACTTTTTATCCACTTATTTTGAGGGGTTTTTTTAATAATCCCAAACTTTTACATATTTTCTCTTCTGTAATGAACTTTCACGGTTGAAGCTCTAAAGACGAGCAGATATAAACCTCTAAGCCAATAAGAACATTAGAATTTACCAGAGCAGAGATAGAAAGGTGGTTAGACTTAATAAATCTTGTTTCAGTGTTTTTAAATGAAGTTCTTTAATAAGTCATGAAAACTTTCACACATAAAAAGGACCTTCTGGGCCTTTTCTGTCCAAATATGTGCTCAAACTTTAGTCCTGGCCCTTAATCCCAGCCTGGTTTGTGTCGATTATACACCTCTGTCTAAATCAGTGGTTCTCAACGTTGGGGTCTGGCCCCCATTGGGGGTCGCGAGGCACTGAGAAGGGGTCTCCAGATGCCTTAAAAAACAGAATATTTTCAAATGTTTCTTTCCTGCCTGGTCTTGTTACTAGTATTTGCCACTTTTCATCAATTTCTGCACAGTTTGGATCCATTTTTGCCTCTTTTTCACTCAGTTTTGCCATTTCACACTAATTTTGCCTAATTTAACCCATTTTCATCACTTTTTCCAACCAATTTTGCCAATTTTAGCACATTTTTGCCACTCTTAACCAATTGTTGCCATTTTTACAATCTTTTCACCATATTTTTAAGCCTTTTTTTGTTTAAAACACTTTCTCACTTTTAAATCCTATTTCACCAAATTTTCTATGCATTTTTGCCACTTTTAATCTATTTCTGCCACTTATTAATCCCCTTTAACCAGTTTTCATGCCTGATTGTTGCCACTCTAACCCTTTGTTGCAATTTTTTGCAAATTTTGCCAATCATTTTTAACACTTCTAGCCCCTTTCTGCTACTTTTACACTCCATTTCACCACCTATTCCAACACCTTTTTTTTTTTTTTTTTTTTTTTACATTTTTACCCATTTTCATTGGATTTAGATTTTTTTCAGATGGCACAAAAAAGATATTTGTTGCTTTGATAAGTGGTTATTATTCAGGTTCAGTGTAAAACATGGATATCACAGCTTAACTTTACAATGGATCATGGTTTTGCTGACTCCACGGGCCCCCAGTTTGGCATGGCCCCAGAAAGCTCTCCCTTTTATCCCCCCTAATGGGCGGCCTTGTCTGGACTTGACTGTTCTTAATTGTGCATGGCTGTTCAGCCACCTTCAGGTACTGTGGGGGTCTCCAGTCCCTTTATTTTTGGGGTCATTGGCTGAAAAGGTTGAGAAACTCTGGTCTAAAGCTAGTCAACTCAAAGCATGGAAGTAGACTCCTTTTTTATAAACATCTATACCAAAAGAACGTTTCTGTTTAAAGACATACATTAAAACTAAACTGTAGAAATATGACAGCTAATAGATTTAGGGATTACTTTAGATCAGATTAACCTGTTTAATCCTGACTCTTTTAAATAAAGAACGATGAGACAGCAACAAACCCATGAGATAAGTGTCCTCTCTAAGGGTTGTCGATCCATTAAAGGTGTTAGACATGCAGGAGTGGGTCAGTAAAGAGGACAGAGGATAGACAGATTTAGAGAATGAACATTGGCTCACAGGCTCTCCTTTTGGCCCCGGTACTCCTCTGATTCCTGCTGGACCCAGTTCCCCCTGTGACGACACAAAACAATGACAAAGTTACAGCAAAGCCAAAGGAATAAAAATAAAGCCAGAAGTCACTTCCTTCTGGCCACAGGGGGCGCTGTGGTGAAATGAAAACATATAATCTGACTGTGGGTCCGGGTTCAGGCTGGGAGTGTTATCTCGCCTGTGAGGTTTGATGGTGGCTGGAATAACCAGAGCAGAGTTATGAGGAGTTATATTTTCGGCACAGTGCTGAGATTTGTCGTCTAACTTTGCCGGCTGACTACAGACTTCCTCTTTGACCAGCAGTCACAGTAAGCACAGATTAACACGTCCACGCTGTCTAGAATGAGGAATAAGCTTAGTGGAGGCCATCATGTTAAATCCCTCTGTGGAGATACATCAGATGTGACACCTGTAGAACGTCCAAAAAAAAAAAACAACTAAAGTTTGACCTTTACCCTTTATCACGTCACTTCCTGTCAATATTTTTAAAGGACAGTAAATTAGTTTTTTGTTTGTGTGGACATGATGCACATGTGTGCTGATTTTCATGCATGTAGCTCAAACTATGTCGAGGGGCCCTCCAGGAAAATGTCTTGGGCCCCTAAAGATTTTGAAGCAGCGATTTCAGGATGTTGAAATTCACTTCCTGTGTCTTGATTTTACCTGGACTCCTGCTGGGCCGGACTCCCCGATGGCTCCTCTCTGGCCTCGATCTCCCTGAAAAACATCCCCAGCTTTTATTGGTGTTTTGGTCTGAATAACTCAGAGGGTTTAAGGGCGACAGAGATGAGCACTTACTGGACCTCCCTGGATTCCCTGAGGTCCAACGTCTCCAGGTTTTCCACGAGGTCCCTGTTAGTGAGAGCCATGAAAGTTTAACTGAAGATTTTCTCTCAAAGCACAAAAAAACTGGTGAAATGAGGCTTAAATATAAAACAGTCAAATATATTGTACATAAAAACACAACCAATAGTGAGGTTTGAGAGATAAACTGCTCTGTTAGAGGCTTAAAAAGGATTTATTTGGAAAGTCTGAAATGTCTGGTAGCATATAAACAACTGAAGGGTTTATTGTTAAGTCTATTTCTCATTTGAATAATTTGACAGACGTCAGTGGTATTTTTCATGTTTTAGATGAGCTCCTGTCTCTAACAGCCTTCAGCAATGCCTTTGCCTGTAATTACTCATAAGGACCAGCAGCAGATTGGATATGATGGTTAATATGATGTAATGTAAATTAATGTTTCACGTTTGTTATTAGTCAGCTGAAATAAACACTCCCTCTTTAGAGTAAATCACTGCTCTTCCTGTTAAAACTTGAACTCAGTTTTCTAAAAACATTTCTCATTTAAGAACCTTTCATCTGGAGGTTTATGTTTTTTCCTCAATCACAGTTTGGTGGTCATGGTTTCGGTAGTCACAGTTTGGTGGTCATGGTTTTGGTAGTCACAGTTTGGTGGTCATGGTTTCAGTAGTCACAGTTTGGTGGTCATGGTTTTGGTAGTCACAGTTTGGTGGTCATGGTTTTGGAAATCACAGTTTGGTGGTCATGGTTTCTGTAGTCACAGTTTGGTGGTCATGGTTTTGGTAGTCACAGTTTGGTGGTCATGGTTTTGGTAGTCAGTGTTTGGTGGTCATGGTTTTGGTAGTCACAGTTTGGTGGTCATGGTTTTGGTAGTCACAGTTTGGTGTTCATGGTTTCAGTAATCACAGTTTGGTGGTCATGGTTTCGGTAATCACAGTTTGGTGGTCATGGTTTTGGTAGTCACAGTTTGGTGGTCATGGTTTCGGTAATCACAGTTTGGTGGTCATGGTTTTGGTAGTCACAGTTTGGTGGTCATGGTTTTGGTAATCACAGTTTGGTGGTAATGGTTTCGGTAATCACAGTTTGGTGGTCATGGTTTTGGTAATCACAGTTTGGTGGTCATGGTTTTGGTAGTCACAGTTTGGTGGTCATGGTTTTGGTAGTCACAGTTTGGTGGAAATGGTTTTGGTAACCACAGTTTGGTGGTAATGCTTCAGTGGTCTTGTATTTGGCAGTTTTGTTTTGGAAGTCACAGAAACAAGACCATTGTGTCACAGTCACAGTGGTCTTGTTTCGCTGGTCATGTTTCGTTAATTGCAGTTTGGTGGTCCTGTGTCGGAAGTCACAGTCCTGTGGTCATTGGTTTCTGTGGTCATTGTTTCTGTGGTCACTTGTTTCTGTGGTCATTGGTTTCTGTGGTCATTGGTTTCTGTGGTCATTGTTTCTGTGGTCACTTGTTTCTGTGGTCATTGGTTTCTGTGGTCATTGGTTTCTGTGGTCATTGGTTTCTGTGGTCATTGTTTCTGTGGTCACTTGTTTCTGTGGTCATTGGTTTCTGTGGTCATTGGTTTCTGTGGTCATTGGTTTCTGTGGTCATTGGTTTCTGTGGTCATGGTTGCTGTGGTCATGGGTTTGGTGGTCACCTTCTAGTCTGGTCACAGGTCTGTGCTAACAGGTCTGGTCCCATGACAAATAGGTCCTAATCTTTTCTACAGTCCTGGTCTGAATGGAGAAAAACGACCACCATAGATGACACTGTTACCCACTCATGTAGTGTCAGTGATGCTCATTACTGTTTGCTAATCACTTTCAGACAAACAAATCTCAGGTCTCAAGCACTACAAATAATCAGTATCGATATCAGCCCTGTAAAACCAGAATCAGTATCCCTTAGTCCTGACAGTGTCTCTCCCACTATGTCGAAGAACTGAGGCGCCTGGATGGACTACAGAGGTCACAATACTCTGCCACCGATGATGGCGGCATTGGTCAAGGTTCAGGTTGGTGGGACAGCTTTGATGGTTATTAGAGAGGAGTGGTCAGGTCAATGACATCAGTGCTGTCTATTAGTGAGATGCTTTACCTGTAAACTGAAACACAGACTCCTGTTGACATGGCGTGATCTTTACAGCAGGAGGCCAATGCTAGGCCTCTGCTGCTGCATGTCTTTACATTTTCATGATAGGGATGTGTCTCACTCTTACTGGATATTTAAAAGGTTGTGCAGTGAAAATCAGGGATTACATTAATTTTTACTTCATTTACAAACCCGTTAGAGTAAACCTCTGTAGTGTCGGGCTTGGTGATCTCTTACCCGGTCTCCTTTGGCGCCTAATATTCCTGGGAGGCCTCTTGTTCCACCGGGGCCCTAAAAGTACTCAGCGAATAGAAAGAAGGGACAAAAATGGCTCATGTTAACATGTTTGACTGTAGAAGGCTGATTTCGTTTAGATCACATGTTCTCTATGGACAGTATTTAATGTAGAGACAGGTGAAATATTTTACTGGTAATCCTTGAGCTCCAACTTCACCCGGCAGTCCTTGGTCGCCCTCTTCTCCCTAATAGAGAACAAAAAAAATAGAAGTTTTAGTGGAAATATTTCAAAGCAGATACCATGTAGTAGGTGTGAATTTTCTCTAATTTGAGCAATCTTCAGAGAAAACATCTTTCATCTGCTCTACATGGGTTTATGTGTTTCAGCAGAGGTCTCTGATGAAATCTTAACTGGAGCAGAATGTAGCCGATCCTCCGGCATGCTCCAAAGAAGCTCTGGAGTGAGCTACGTGTGCAACTATGCAGACAGAGTATGTGGAATGTAAGGGTCAGAGCCATGAAAAGGATGTCAGGGTTATTTTCATATGGTTGCAGGTCATCAGTGGAGTTATGTTGTTGATTGGGGGACTCTCTCACTAAAGTGCAGTCAACTTGTCATCAGATTACTCCACATGGATGTTAATTTACAGTGTAAACAGGGTCTCACTGAAGATACTGTGTATGGTTTCTGTTACAGGAATAGATCTCTACCTTGTGCCCTTGTTTTCCAGGCTCACCAGATTCACCTTTAACTCCTTTGTGGCCCTACAGGAGAGAGAAAAAAGTAATTTAATCAACAAAATTGCACCTAGAAAAACAGGTGAATGCTAATGCTAAAGCTAATATGTAAAGACCTCAAATAGTGAAACGGACTGTAAAAGCACACTTACTTTCATTCCAGGGAGTCCAGAGTGTCCGTGCAGACCAGAGGGGCACGCGTTGGGACACTGAAAAACACAACAACCTATTTGAGGTCATGGGAGAGCTCTGCCACTAGGGGGCTCCACTGACAGTGAACGAGGAAAATCAATACATTAATACATCAATACATATATAAATTGCCACTGTCAGACTTTGAGAACAAGAGAGATTCTAGGATTTAAGGTGGTCTGGTTCAAACTGTGATGAAAAACTGCAGTTTCCTGAGTGTCCACCATAGCAGTGGTTTTCAAACTTTTTCGCCCAAGGCACACCTAAGGTTAAATCAAGGCACACCATATTCATATCAATACAAAATAGACTTTTTAAATAATATAACAGTCAAGGTGGTCTATAAGGGGGGATAAAGGGGAGAGGTTTCTGGGGCCCAGACAACTGGGAGTGGCAAAAGTGGGAAAAGGTGGCTGAAAGGTGGAAAAAAATGGCTAAAGTGATGATAAAACATGGCAAAATTGGGTAAAAAGTGGCAAGACAAAGTCAAAAATGGTTAACAACTGGCATAAGGGGCCAAAAAATTGTTTAATAGTTGCATGTAGCGCCACATTATGTAATAACCCCCCATTATATAACCCTAGCCATAGGACTAGGCTCCAAGGTATGCCCTACCCAATTACCTTGCCCTAACCCTTACCATTTAGTAACTTATGCCTAAACCTAACCCCTCTTCAGGGCTCTAGACTAAACACCTAACCTTAACCCTGGGACTTAAGGTGGGCTCCAGGGTATACCCTACTACCTTGCCCTAACCTAACCCTAATCGCTTAGTGGCTTACAAAATGTGGCGTTATTACATAATGAATTGAAAATTTATTACATTATTACATAATGGAGATTATTACATAATGTGGGACTACATTGCAAGACATGTTGAAAGTGTCAAAAAGGTGGCAAAAATGGGTTACAAGTGGACAAAAGGGTTGAATGTTGTAAAAGGTGGTTAAAATGGTTTAAAAGTGATTAAAAAATGGGCAAAATTAGACAAAAAAGTGGCCAAACAAAGGCAAAGTGAGTGAAAATTAGCAAGAAGGTGGCAAAAATGGGTTGAAAGTGTCAAAAAGGTGACAAAATAGGTTACAAGTGGCAAAAAAGGGTTAAAGTTGCTAAAACATGGTGAAAAGTGATGAAAAAATTAGCAAAAAATGTCCAAATAATAGCAAAAGTAGGGAAAACCATCAAAAAGGTAGCAAAAATGGGTTAATGTGGCAAATAGTTCCAAAAAAGCAGCAAAAAATTGGTTAAAAGTATTTTTAAAAAGTTGCAAAACAAGCAGCAAAAATGGTTTAAGCAGACAACATTAGTAGCAAATTGGGTAGAAAAATTTGTTAACTTGGTTAAAAGTAGCATGAATAATGATCATTGCAACACCAATGTCAACTCAATAATAGCTCACCAAATGCTGCAAAGGCAAATGGAATCCAGCCTGATTCCCACGGCACACCGAGACTTGTCCTAAGGTACACTAGTGGGCCTTGCCACACCATCTGAGAACCACTGCACTAGAGGCTGGTTCCAAAAGTGAGTCAGCACCAATAACACTCTGTTCTAAAAGTAGGGGCACATCAAGTATCGATTTACATCAAGGATTGGATGTTTTCTATCCAAACTTAAACAGCTAAAATTTTGATTTTCAGCCTCATTAAAGTCATTTTTTCCCCAGAAACAGCAAACATCTGTATTTTACTTTGAACATGGAAATATTGAAGTACGCTGCTCTTTATTGACAAGCATTTGACAGCAGGGAGCTGCATAGTTTTGCTTCTGTGTTTAAACAAGTTAGAGTTTAGTATTGGTGTGTATGTGAATATTATCTATTAACATACAGTACTTAACACATTTATATGACCACCACCCAAAGTAACGTTTATGCCACAGCTGCATCATGAAGTGCTTTAATGCGGACTCTTTCATTTTCAGTCAGCTCTCCACATTTTACCATTTTGAACAGGAATGAGGAATTTCAAACTGAATTCATTCAAATCTGAGCCGGCTCACTGGGCTTCTCTGAGAAGTCAGAAATGAATCAAGCATAACATTCAACCACTAAAACTCATTTTTCTCTTCAGGAATGACAGTAAATAACTATAATTTGACATATTAATCATAAATATTAATGTGCTTTACTATTTTTTCAGTTTTTTTATAAATCAGTAAATTTGAAAATTCATGGATAACAATAATAATTCTATTTTAGCATTAAACATATCATCTGGGTTAAAGAGCTTCTACATATTGGTGTATTAACCATTGCAGAAACATCAAAATGATTTTGGTAATTACCAATGCTGTTAATTTAGAGCAGCTGTGGCAGAAACCTGACTTTGGGTAGGGTTAGGGTGCTCTAATACATTTGTTAAGCTCTGTAGAACTGCTTTTTTGTAAAGGAAGCTGACAAACTCTGTGAGTGAGAAACATAAAAGAAAATCAAGGAAATATCCCCATCCCATGCCTGGAGGGCTGGAGCCTATCCTAGCTGTTATTGGGTGAGAGGCGGGGTTCACCAGCGCCCAGTCGCCAGTCAATCACAGGGCTGACATATAGAGGCAAACAACCTGGAACGCTCACAGCCACACCTACGGTCAATTTGTTGCATGTTTTTGGTGGTGGGAGGAAGCCGGAGGACCCAGAGAGAACCCACACATGCACGGGGAGAACATGCAAACTCTGCACAGAAAGGCCCGGACCAGGAGGCCAACCAGGGACCTTCTTGCTGTGAGGCTAACCCCGGCGCCGCTGTGCAGCCCAAGGAAATATCTGAATGAAAAGTAGAGAAACTTGACTCTAACTTACCAGGTCCTCGCCTTGGTACACGCCTGGTGGACCCTAGATAAGAAAAACCACAGTGTGGTCACATGTCAATAATATAGTTTAGTGATCGTTAAACAGCAGTGGAATCAGGGGCAGAGACACTCACCCTTGGTCCTGCAACGCCAGGTAGACCCACAGGACCTCTCTTCCCTCTCACTCCCTGAGAGACACAGGCGAATATTAAAACCATTTTTACATTTATTTATTTTTATTTTCTTTGCATAACTAAAATCATAATGTACTCACTGGTGCTCCAACTTTTCCCAGTTCACCAGGCAGCCCGTCTGTTCCAGGAATACCCTGTTAACAACGCAGCAGAAACGAAATCTGACTTTCTTCATTAATAAACCTCCAATAAGAAAATGAATGTCTTTAACCTCCTGAGACCTGAGCTTTTATTTAGTTTCCCCCTTTCTTACGGGGGGTTAGGGAAAGAACTGATTAGTGTGAAAGCTCAGCCTTATCTTTAAACAGATATTAATTTTCACCAATAATTTTGTCAAATATCAAACCAAACTCCCTAAACTTTCGGAGAAACTACCTAAAATGACTGTGAAAAAAATATTTTTCCAATAAGTTTCCCATAAAAAGTACCCCAAAATTCCTCAAATATTCCTCAAATATTTCATTGAAACCTGATCAGAAAGCCTAGATTTTAATACAGTTTTCCCCAAAAGTTCCTGGAAAATTCCTGATTTGTTAACTCCCCCAAAATCTCAAGCAAATTACCAAAAACTTACATATTTATTTCCTAGGTTCCATGAAATGAATGGAAAATTTCCCATAAACGTCCTCACAAATTCCCTGAAATCTACAGAGAAATCTCGAAATCTCAACCTGCCTCCTAATTCCAAATCAAATTTCCAAAATTAAAAAATAAACCTTCCAAGTTTCCTTGAGAATTCCTCAAAATGTCAAAGCAAATCCAAATAAAATTCCCAGACAATTGCATATACATTTCACAAATTCATGAAAAAATGCATAAAAATTTTAAAACTTCTTCAAACATCCCAAAAATACCAAAATTCCCATTAAAAAAAAAAAATCACTTCAAAAGGTTCTCAGTGAAACTCTCCAAAATATACTCCAAACTTCCACGAAAATACTTGAAAATTTCCAAGTTATATTCTCAAAAATATTCCTGAAATTTATGAATTCATGCAAATTCTGCCAGTTTTCAAGTGAATGGCTTCACCTCCTGAGACCTGAGCTTTAGTTTTGGATGCATTTTATTTTCTCCCATTATTTGGGATAAGTAGGACCTGATAGTTTCAAACATCAGCCTGGTCTCTGAGCAGGAATTTCTTTCCAAAATCCACGCAAATTCCCCCAAAATTCGAAGAAATTACCTTAAATTTTGGTTAAAATGCTCAAACGTATTCAAAAATTATCCCATAAAAAGCACCTTAAAGGTTCTCTGAAAGTTCCCCAAATGTTTCAGTGAAACTTTATCATGAAGGTTTTTTTAACAGTGGAAAAGTAAAAAAAAAAAAAAAGTGAATTCCTAAAAACAAAAACATTTACAATACAAAATCATTCTCCAAATTTTCATGACAAAGACAAAACATCCAAATATTCAAACAAATCCTTTAAAATTTCCATGGGAATTCTTCAGCATTGTAAGGAACAGCCCCCATCTCCAAATTCCCAATCAAATTCCTAAAAAAAATTCAAATTAATTTACTCAGTTTTTATAAAAAGGCCTGAAAATTTCCAAACAAATTTTCCCAAACATCCCCACAATCTTCCCATGTTCCCATGAATACACCAAAAGAAAAATCCAAAGCAAATTCCCCCAAAACTTCCAATCCATCTCTCTAAAATGTTAAAACATTTACTCTGAATTTCCATGAGAATACTTGAAAATTTCCAAGCAAAGTCCCTGAAAGATCCAAATGGCATATTGTCCCAAATTTTAAGCAAATTCCTTAAACTTTAGTGTACGTTCTGGACAAATACCTCCAAAAAATTGAAGCATAAATCATGAGTTTGTTAAGAAAGTTAGAGTGCATGCACATATGGGACATAACAGGGTTTTAGGAGGTTAAACTTCAGTGGACGTCCAGACAGTTCTATAAAGAGTAGAAATGCTGCTATGTTGAAGGACAGCCAGAACGTCACATCCTCATACATGTATGCAGGTCTTAGGGGGTTAATGCTCAGACTAATGAAAAATAAAAACATCCAGGCAGAATGTTTTGCACTGAGCTAGAAAAGGAACTTTTGAACTGCTTGAATTAATTTGCTAAAACGCTGCCACCATATCTCTGGTGTTAGATTAACTTATCAGACACTTTTTGTGCATGAAACTCAAATAAAGTACATTCAGTTAATCAGCCGGTACGGCTGTCAGCTCTTCATCAGTCTGGGATTATTCCATGTGAATTTTCTCACTAATCTGAGTCTGAATCGTTTTCATGAGTTTGCCCTGAGCTTCACTCAGCTACAGGTGTGTATAGTATCTTTAATATCATCAGTAATAAAGTGATATTTTTAACGGTGAGCAGCCTAAATCCCAGCTGATGAAACTCAACAGAAAAAAACATTCTGAATTACGCTTTAACCATAAAAGCACAGTTCAGATGAGCGTGGTGTTTACTGTACTCACATCCAGGCCGTCCGGTCCTACACCCTGTCAGAGAGAAACCATTAAAGTGTCAGAATAATCTGATCAATAGGAATCAATACAAAAAACAGGTGTGTCATGTTTGTAATACAAAAGAGGGAGGGTCTCATAGAGCTCAACAGTGTCTGCCTCTTTTTCAGCAGCTTTGGTTCATGATGAAGTAAATTTCCTTGTTCAAATCCTCCTGAAAATCCTTTTATCCCTCATTTTAATCCAGTAACCATGCCAACCAGCCACCTGAACACTCACAGTGATGAAATATTCAATTCTGTGGTATTGGGGTGGGAAAACAGAGAAAAAAGCAAAGGTGCAAGACTGATGGTTAGGGAACTACACATCCCATAATCCATCGTGATCCCCTTAAACCAGCTGCATTGTAATGCTTCTATGATAATGTGCTGTAGCTTGTGTACTTTAGTAATAGTGGGCTATGACATTTAGAGATACTGATGCAGCATGTGGAATTGTGGGTAGTGTAGTTCTTTTCCACAAGTTCATGAAAATACAATATCTTTGTCAAAACAAGGTTGAGATCCTAGGACCTTCTACAGCGCTGTTCTCAGCTGCTGGTAGCCAATGATTGAGGAGTTTTTAATCACATTTGATTGGTTCATTCTCTTCTTTATTGAAGTCAATACACCTTTTGCACTGTTTTCTTTAAACCTGATTGGTTGAATAATATCAGCTTTTTTTTTTTAAGTTTTCTCCTTTATGGGCAAGTGGTGGCTCCTTATACCAAAGGCTGAGGAGCATTGTTCTAGTGCAGTGTTAGTCCACCCTGCTCAACCAAAGAGCCTCATTTTTGAAAAATATCTCTGCAAGAGCCACGATCTAAGCGGTGAAAAATGGCAAAAACAGCTTGAAGTAGCAATAAAACTAAGTTAAAGATGGCGAAAATGGGGACAAAAAGGTGGAAAAAGATGGGTGAGCAGTTATATAAAAAAATAAATAAGTAACAGGTTGCAAAAAATGGTCTAAAAGTGCCAAAAAAAAGCAAAAGAAATGAGTGAAAAGTGACTAAATGGGTAAAAAGCAGTCAAGAGTGGCAAAAATGGGCAAAACAATAGGAAACAAGTGGTTTTTAATGGCACAAGGATGCTTACATGGGCAAAAACATGGTAAAAGGGCAAAAATGGGGTAGAAGTTTCTGAAAGAAGTGGCAAAAATGGGCATAAAATAGGAAACTAGTAGTATTCAATTGCAAAAGGCAGCTTATATTGGCAAAAGGCAAAAAATTGTCAAAAAGCAGCAAAAAATGGGTAAAAATGGGCAAATGGGGATAACTGGTGGAAAAAGATGGGTGAGAAGTTACAAAAAATGAGTTACAGGTGGCAAAAATGGTCCAAAAGTGGCAAAAGAAGGCAAAAGAAATGTGTGAAAAGTGACTACAATGGGTAAAAAGCAGTCAAGAGACGCAAAAATGGGCAAAACAATAGAAAACAAGTGGTTTTTAATGGCACAAGGATGCTTAAACAGGCAAAAAAAAAAAGGTGAAAAGGGTAAAAATGGGATAGAAGTGGCTGAAAGAAGTGGCAAAAATGGGTGAAAAATAGGAAACTGGTGGTATTTAATGGCAAAAAGTAGCTTAAATGCGCGAAAAGTGGCAAAAAATGTGGAAAAGGGCAGAGAAAAGTGATAAAGTAGGAAAAAAAGTGGTATATAATGACAAAAGGTAGCTTAATATGTGAAAAGTGGCAGAAAATGGTATAAAGGTGCAAAAGAGTTTCCCTTTTTTAAGTTTTTCTGGGGGAATATTTGAAATTAAAACATTAAAGAGCCACAAATCATCACAAAAGAGCCTCATGTTGAGTAGCACTGTTCCAGCGTATACCATGGATCCACATCCAGGGAGTCCCGCGTGAGTCTAACTCAGATGTTTACAACATTAAGGATGAAGATCAAATCCACAGAGTGGTGGGATGTTTGACTTCCTGTGAACCTCACTGTTGAGCTCTATGAGTTACTCTGACTGTAGTATTACTTCAGACATTGTTTTGTTAAAACTGGTGATGTTAACATTAAGGTACAGTCATGGACCAAAGTATAGGAACCCCTGGAATTTTTCCAGAAAATACACCATTTCTCCCTGAAATTGTTTCAATTACAAATGTTACAAACAGCAGTTCTGAGATCTCTCCATAGGTGTTCAATGGGATTTAGATCTGGACTCATTGCTGGCCACTTCAGAACTCTCCAGCTTTGTCTCCAACCATTTCTTGGTGCTTTCTGAGGTATGTTTGGGGGTCATTGTCCTGCTGGAACACCCATGACCTCTGACCCAGACCCAGCTTTCTGACACTAGGCCCTACATTGTGACCCAAAATCTTTTGATAGTCTCAGATTTCATGATTCCTTGCACACAGTCAAGGCACCCAGTGCCAGAGGCAGCAAAACAACCCCAAAACATCCTTGAAGCTCCTCCATGTTTGACTGTAGGTACTGTGTTCTTTTCTTTGTAGGCCTCATTCTGTTTTCTGTAAACAGTAGAATGACGTGCTTTTCCAAAAAGCTCTACCTTAGTCTCATCTGTCCACTAAATGTTCTCCCAGAAGGATTGAGGCTTACTCAGGTACAGTTTTGCAAACTCCAGTCTGGCTTTTTTATGTCTCTTTGTCAGCAGTGGGG
The DNA here is from genome assembly GCF_018320785.1 of Cheilinus undulatus. Taxonomy (NCBI): domain Eukaryota; kingdom Metazoa; phylum Chordata; class Actinopteri; order Labriformes; family Labridae; genus Cheilinus; species Cheilinus undulatus. Next base: position 55,306,550 of record NC_054868.1, on the reverse strand, counting down.
AAATAAACATGTATACCAAAACATTTGTAATTGCAACAATTTCTGGGAGAAATGGTGTATTTTCTGGAAAACTTCCAGGGGTGCCAATACTTTCCTCCATGACTGTAAATGAAGTGGTTTCCTTAAAAACAGTTACAGATAGTTTTAATACTTACAGGCTCCCCGGGTGGTCCACGAGCACCAACATCTCCCTGAAACAGACAAACAGACATAAAAACTCAGATATAAAGATCAGACGAGAGCAGCTGGACCTGATGGTACAGTTGTACATTTTGCAGATATTCAAGGCTGATACATGATTTATCCGTCTGATCTGCATGACTGCTCTTTCAGCTATAAATATTGTCAGAAAATTTCATAGCTGCTGATACTGATATTTATCTTTTAAGGTAATATCTGCAGATACCGATCGTACCAATTCTGATATGCATCCCTAAGAAGTACCTTTTTCATTTAAAGAACTTAACATGAACTTACTTTGGGCCCCTGAGGGCCATCTGCTCCAGGATCTCCAGGAGGTCCAACGGGTCCCTAAAAGATGACATCAACATGATCAACGTCACAAGATTCTGCTACAGTAAATTTTGTTCCATGTTCTAGTTGACAAACAGCATCTAAATGACAAAATGAGCCTCAGTGTTTCCCTGTTCCCTGGTCTGGTCTCACTTTAGTCCAGGTCTGAGCACAGTTACCTACATGTACATCTATCACACTGGTCTAGGACACATGCACGGCTTTGTTAACACACTGGAGAGAATCAGAGAACATGACTGCAGCTTTTCTGATGATGTGGCTACTTTTGACTCATTTTGGTCAGATACAGCCGTCTAACAATGTTAGTGGGGATGCTGAGTAAGCATGCACACTATTGACATTCACGTCGGCCATTTTGTTTATTGTTTTTCTTCTTCTGTGTCCGCTATCTCCTCCTTCATACTTTGTCGTATCGACACTGTTTGAACTTTAAAAAATTCATTTTCTTTGTCATTCGACAGCTATGACTTCTCTCATTTCTAACTTTTATCTTTTTTAAGAACAGCTGTTTTCATGTTATTTTCAGCTATTTCTATGCTTTTCAGCCACTGAATGCAATATTCAGCTAATTTTATGCTAATTCAGCTATTTTTGGGCTATTTTCAGCTATTTTTGGCTATTTTCAGCTATTTTCATGCTTTTTTCAGCTATTTCTATGCTTTTTTCAGCCATTGAATGCAATTTTCAGCAAATTTTAGGCCAAATCATTTTTATTCTATTCTCAGCTGTTTTTAGGCTACTTTCAGTTTTTTTAGGCTACTTTCAGCCTTTTTTTTTCCTTTTTTGAGCTATTTCTATGCTTTTTTTCAGCTACTTTTATGCCATTTATGCTATTTTTATGCTATTTTCATCTATTTTTGTGCTCTTGGCTACTTTCAGCTGTTCTTCCACAATTCAGCTCTCAGCATCCCCACGCGATTCCAGCTGAAATGACAATTTTGATCTAGTTTACACTTCATATAAACAATCTAGGTCAGGATATTCCCAGTGCAAATTGTCAAAAACATGCTGATGATGCTGTCATTTATTGCTGCTCAGCATCAGGCTCTCTGTCGCCTACATGAAGCCTTCAGGTCTGTATTTGGTTTTTGATTGCTTCATATTGAGAAACTTCTAGAGACGTTAAAGCTGCAGCTGGGTTTTATTTCAGGTAGTAGTCTTGTTGTTCCTTTATTCAAAGAATAGACTGGTTTATTCCACTTTTTCTGCCTCTGATTGATCACGGTGATGTTCTGAACATGCATGCATCTTCTCAGTGCCTTAAATCTTTGGATACTGTGGATGATACATCTGGTTGTAGACGTTCTGACTGATGACTTATAGCTCTGGGACATGGATTTGACTGGTCTGTGTCTGTAATAGTTTCTCTGTTCTCTGTCTGGTCGTGCTGTTGCCTGTCTCAGCCAGGACACTCTTCTTCACGTCAGTGAGGTTTCTCCTGATTAAATACATTTAAATAAATAACACTCCACCATTGTTGGAAACAACTGTCAAGAGAAAAGATCATAACTATTTTAAACCACATCCACATTGTCCACCTGTGCAGGTGTGCCATGACAGAGCGTTAGTCAAATGACCTGGACTTTAGAGGTCAGACATGCTTTAGTGAAGAACTCTGAGCGCGAGAACTTTAGATGAGTGCTTATTTCTGTTCTTCTGACCCTCTGTTCCAACTTTTCTGGCAGCGCCCTTCAGAAATTATCCACTGGAAGTACCATGAATCCGTTTGTTTCCCACTCTTATACTGTTGTCAACCTTTATGTTTTTGTTCGAATATTTCCGTTGCCCTTATTTGAAAATTTTCCCTCTTTTTGCCACTTTTAATCTATTTTTACAGCTTTTCAGCCCAGATTTGCCCCTTTTTTACCAGGTTTTTTCTTTTTTGTCCTGCTTTTTGCTATTTGTAATTTTTTTCCACTATTTGTCATGTTTTGTCATTTCTCACCCATTTAAGCTGCCTTTTCCATTGAATGCCACTTTTTTCCCATTTTTGCCACTTTTGCCCTTTTTAGTCTCTTTTCGCTCATTTTTTGCCACATTTTTACAGTTTTGTGGAAACTTTTGCCATCTGTAACTCTCTTCTGTTGTCATTTTTTTTGCCAATTTTCACGAGTTTTTGCCTCCTTTAATTTGCTTTTTGCAAATTTCAATTTTTTACCCCTTTTTGCCACCTGTTACTCTCTTTTTGTTATAATTTTTTGCCATTTTTCACCAGTTTTTGCCTAATTTTTTTGTTTTTTGCTATTTTCAAATTTTTTTACCCCTTTAAGCCATTTTATGCCCCTTCTTACAGATTTAAGCTGCCTTTTGCCATTTAATGCCACTTGTTCCCAGCAAACTCATGGTCCATTGTAAAGTTAAACTGTGGTATTTTATATTTTACCTGAATAATAACCACTTTTTCTTTTCATTCATTTTTGTATTAAGAAGTCCTTGTAAAATGTAGATTGTTTTGTTAAAAACAGATTTAAAATGCATTAAAAATAACTGAAATAGTTAATAATGGCAAAAAATTGTGGGAAAGGTGGTGAAATTGGATTTTAAAAGTAGCAGAAATGGGTTAGAAATGCCAAAATTTAGATAAAAGGGGCCAAGAAATAACCAAAAAATGGCACAAATGGGCCTATTAAGTGGTTAAAGGGGATTCAAAAGTGGCAAAAATGACGTTAAAGTGCCAAAAATAGGTGGAAATTTGGTGAAATGGGATGAAAATTTATATAAATGAATTTCACACATTTCAAATCGTGAAATGTGTCTTAAAAAGTCATGAAAGGGATTAATAGTGTCAATAATGTGTCAACAGAGCCAACAATAGGCAGAGAGTAGCAAGATTTGGTTAAGAAGTGGCAAAAACAGGCAGAACAAAGTGGTGGAAAGGGTTTAAAATTGACCAAAAAAAATGGGTTTTAAGTTGCAAAAATATTTTAAAATTGATCAAATTGGTGGGAAAAAATGATTAAATGGGTTAAAATTTGGCAAAATTGGTGTAAAGTGGCAACAGTGTAATTCAAAACTTTACTTATATTTTTTAAGGCATCTGGAGACCCCTCTGAGTATCTTGCGATCCCAAATGGGGTCCCGACCCCAACATTGAGAACCCCTGCTGTAGACCCCCTCATCTGTTAAATAGCTTTTAGAATATTCTTCATATGCTCATGTAACCGTTAAAAAGGTCTGCATTAAATCCAGCTAAATGGCGCAACACTGACACCTACTGTCCTAAAAGTGTAACTGCAGTTCTGTCTCAGGGTACATATGGCAAAGCACTGTGGGTGATTCTCTCACAGGAAGGAGAAAATTACTGCAGCTGATGTGTCTGAAAATGCCTGTGAGAATGTACACTAAGTTACTATAAATGCACACACTAATTGAGAGGGTTGTACCTACATTATTATTTATATTTTTAACTTTATTTTCACCATGTTTTTGTAAAGTTTAGACTTTGTTTTTGTCGGTTTTATCGTTTTAAAAAGATCACTAATATGCGCTAGCTGAATGTTAGCATTGTGCTGTCTACAGGCTGCTGTGTGTGCTGTTACCTGGAGAAGTCACCATTATACCCTGTTGGTTTGTAACACATGCAGGTATGTTACACTCCGCTATAAGTTCTAAATATAGTGGTTCATAAAAAACAAAGTTTTATTCAATAAGAAGAAGGCGGGCCAAAGTGTGTGGGAAAGGGGGAGGGGGGCGAAGGACCACTCTTATTGGCTAATGTGAGAAAAGAGGCGAGTCTTGGGGTTATTGCGTGAATATACAGGTTTCACATAACTCTTATAAACAATGAATAATGGCGAAGAGGACTATTGGTGCCTACTTTCAAATTCATTATACTGCAAATTCTGCTGTCGATACCCACAACATGCAGGGAACACGAAATTTGCTGATAATACTGGCACTACACAATTAAAACACAACACTTTGAGCAAACACAATGCCAGTCTGAAACATAAAATGTGTCATGACCTGTGTGACGAAAGTGCAACTCCACAGTAATACGGTGAAAATGAAAGGAAATGAGAATATTTACTTTGCAAGTCGATTTACAGTGTGTGCCCCTCAATTTTCTGCTTGCGCCCCTAAAATTTTAAGTTAGAGGCCACTGTGCTCCCAGTAAAAAAAAAGTAAGTCTGGAGCCATATAAGTACAGTATACAGCTTTCCTTCACATCTTTACGGACCAATCAGAGCTACAAAGCACGTGACATAGCCGAGACCGAGGTGCGCATGAGCAGCTACCGAGGAAAAACACAAACCATGGTGACTATAGAAATGTCAGTACACCACTTTGGTGTTTTTTGAAAAGAAAACAAATGTCTTTCGCCATAATTGCTCCAGCCTCTGGTTGCTTCTTGTTTACGTCACGATTCCACCGCACCCGAAAGTACTGTCCCTCGTCACTGATTGGTCCTGTCACTTTCTAATTGGGCCCAAATTCTTACACACTGCAGCGTGGCAACTACCCTGAAAACCGCCTCCCTGCCGGAGGAATCCCCCGAAATGCTGAGCAATTTTTGAAGTGGCAGCTGCCGCCACGGTAAGAGGCTGCAATGACGTAGAGGGGCTTCGGTGAATGTCACAGCAGAGCCCACCCACAAGTCCATCACAACCCCCCCCCCAAAAAAAAAACACGTAGGGTACCTCACAATCTCTGTATCTTAACATGTATAATTACTATACATTGCTATACTACCACGCTGAACCCCGAGCACCAGGGCAAAATCTGTGCACGTTCACGTGGGTGGCAACCGCTTCTGGGTCCTACCGCTGTGGTTTAAACCACAGAATGAACCAGCAAGGAAAGGAATTCCCTGGTAAGGAAAGTAAGGAGATGGAAAGAGAAGGAAAATACAAGCCAGAAAGGCACCATCGAGGAAAGGGAGGTACCAGCAAGAAGGCACTGTCAGAAAGAAATTAGCCATAAAATACAGGCAGGAAATGAAGTAGCTGGAAAGGAAAGGAAGACACCAGCAAAGAAAGGAGTCCACCTCCAACCAACAAGGACAGAGAGTTTCAGCAATGACAGGAAGGCACCATTAAGGAAAGGAAGAAGACCAACAAGGAAATGAAGGCATCAGCAAGATAATGAGGTACTAGCATGGAAAGCGATGCCAACACAGGGAGGAACCAGCAAGGAAAAGAGAAAGAAAGGAACGAGCAGGAAAGAAAAGCAACAGCAAAGAAGGAAACCGTGAGGACAGAAATGTACCAATAAGGACACGAGGAAGTTGGCAAGACAAAGTAGAAGCAGGAAGGCATCAGCAAGGGGCAATAAAAGGAGGCACAGGCAATAAAGGAAGGCACCAGCAAGGAAAGAAGGGTAACCGCAAGGATCGGATGAAATTAGCAGGAAAATAAAGGCAGCAGTAAGAAAAGAAAGGCGTGAGCAAGGAAGGAAACAAAGAAGAAAACCAAGGGAGGCAGGGGCAAGAAAAGAGAGGTACCACCAAGGAAAGGAAGAAACCAACAAGGCACTAGTAAGGAAAGGAAGGTACCAGCATAGAAGGCACAAGCAAGAAAAGTAAGCTACTGGTGAGGAAAGGCAGGAACCAATGATTAAAGGAAGGCACCAGCAAGGAAGGGGGGAAAGAAAACCAGCAGGAAAGGAAGACACCAGCAAGAAATCAGGGGCGAGGAAAAGGGGGCACATGCAAGGCAAGGAAAGCAGCCACCAGCAAGGCTGGAATGTGCAAGCAAGGAAAAGAAGACATCAGCGAAGACAAGAAGGCACCAACAAGGAAAAGCGAGGGGACAAAACCGCAAGAAAGGAAAGCACCAGGAAAGAAGGCGAGATGGACACAAGCAAGAAAGAAGTGTAACAGCAAGGGAAGGAATGCATGAGCAAGAAGGGTACCAGAAAAGACAGCATCTGAAGACAGGGAAGGAGCCAGCAAGGAAGCAATGGACCACCAAGAAAAGGAACCGACCTGCAAGGGACGGAAGGCCCAAGTAAATAAAGAAGAAAACAGCGAGAACAGGAGGAAATTTAGCCGCAAGCGGCAATTCGGGGGTTCAAACCCTTTTCGCACTTTCCAACAGCCTAAACCCTCAACCGCGCTAGCTCGTGATGTCACCTGCTTTTTTCCTCAAAAGCTCCGTGCAAACATTCCCTGTCTCTAGGTCATTCCAGCTCACCACAAATGAAGAAAAGGCAATATTCAATAAGCCCTGCCCTTTGCAAGGAAATTTTAGTTTACAGTGGCTACATTTTTTGACCAATCGTGCTCATTTATAATAGAAATGACCGTCTCGGTCCCCCGATGCCATATACCAACATTGGTGTCAATAGCATTAATATTTCAAAAGTTCTATTCATTTTACTGTTTTTAGCATTATGCAAATTAGCAAAAAATCCGTAATAACGGCGTTGGTGGTGGAAGTTGCTTTTTTGTAGAGGTCTATCAGGTGAAGCTGTGTGTGAAATTTCAAGTCAACAGCACTTGCTGTGTGGGAGGGAGAGCTTTTCAAGTTTTGCACTCTATGTTATAGTGCCTCCTTTAGGCCGATTGGGATCAAATTTTAGGAGCAGCATTTAGACATCATTTATACTTGACGTACAACGTTTCGTGTCTCTAAGTCATTCCAGCTCACCACAAATGAAGAAAAGGTACTTAATGATGAATAGGCCGCGCCCACTTTCACCTATCAACATGGTGCTCAGGACGTTAGTTAATACTCGCCCCTAGAACATGCACACCAAATTTGATGAAATTCCAACCAATGGTCTTTGAGATATACACATGTGGTGTTTATAGCACCCCCTATGAGTTGAGCTCAAAACTTCATAGGCAGCTTCCCAGTCCTGTTCTGAACCTCAAAGACATTTTGGTGTGTGGCGGCCATGTTTTTCAACCAATCAGGCTAATTTATAATTGAAATTTGACGTTTTGTCCCCTGAGGCCATGTACCAAATTTGGTGGTGATAGAGTCAATCTTTCCCAACTTCTATTCATTTGACTGTTTTTCAAATTATGCAAATTAGCAAAAAATCTAATTAGGCAGACTTTAGGGGTCCAACTGGCTTTTTTGTAGAGCACATTGAGCTGCACCTGTGGGTCAATTTTCAAGTCAATCGGACTCACGGTGTTAGGGGTGTGGCCTTCAGAGTATAAGTGCATTCAAGCCTTAATTATAGCGCCACCGTGTGGCTGACAGGGCTCATGATTTATGGAAATTTGATGCACATCATTTCCAATCTTTTGGCCAAGTTTCAGCTTTCTAACTCATTCCAGTTCTCCTTCGGGGTTAAGCATAGGGAAGTTCCAGCATGGAAAGGAAAGCATCGATAAGAAGTGGGTCTCCCCCATGCCGTCATGACATCTTAAAGTCCAACAGTGTAAGCTTTGATAAAACTGTGTTGCTTCTTGAAGCTCTGAATCTCCCCCTCTGTCCTCAGCTCCTTCAACCGCAGCAGACTGAAAACACACGGACTCCTTTCTGCAGCACCTCTGCACAGACGCAGCCATCTCTGAGCTGCCCTCCGCCCCATTGACACCCCTCAGCCTCACACAAAAAGAGCCCTGTTTCTGTCAGGAAGCCACTCGAGACTCTCCCCTAAATAACCAGATTGATTTATACAAGGAGCATTTTTTAAACTCAAAGGAAGCCAAGACAAACTGCTCTCACAGCAGCAGATCTGAACGTCTCAGATCCTGCAGATACTCAATACATCCTCTTATTGGAATGTTAAAGCTGCAGCATAGACAGACTCTCATCATGACAGCTAGGCTTTTGTTATTTTGCAGTCTTTTAAGCCTTGAAAAACCTGAACTTCTCACTTCATGCCTTCTCTGACGTGTTGTTCCACTTACATCTGCACCTGGGAGTCCAGAAGCTCCAGGGGCGCCGTCTTTGCCGTTTTCTCCATCAGGACCCTGGCAGCAGAGAAATGGATTTTAAATTTGGGATTTGAGCACCCAAATCCAGAAAGTCAAATAGTTCAGGGTTTATTTCTTGAACATGAGACAACATGCCAACTCACCGGCCCTCCATTCACTGTTGAGTCTACTCCTCTGTCCCCCTGAAAAACATGACAAACATTTCAAAAGATGAAGATAAAGATGATGATGGCTAAAGCAGAACAATTCTGGGGAAAAAGTGGCATTGCAATATGTTTCTTTAATAAATGAATAGAAATATGTGAAAATACATGAAGATATTCTAAAGAGATGCAGAGAGTTTCTACTGGCTTAAAAATAGAGAATGTGAAGAAGTTGCCAGGCAGTTCAGGCGAAGGAGCGCCTCTGGTTTTTAGCTTTACGATTATTACTGGCCTCCTTTTATCAGTACTGGAAGAAAGAGTTCTGTTCAGAACTTTTACGCCAGCGTTACTCAGCCCTACTCAACGAAAGAGCCAAAATTGTTAAAAAAATATGTTTGCAAGAGCCACAATCCAAGTGGTAAAAGTGGCAATTAAAATAAGTTAAATATGGCAAAAAAAAATTATGGTCAGAAAGCGGCTAACACTGGGAGAAAAGTGGCACAAACAGGTGGGAAGTGAACAAATAATAAGTTAAAAGTGTTAAAAACTTGGAGAAAATTAGTGAAAAGTGACTAAAATGGGCAAAAAGTGGCATTTAATTGAAAAAGGCAGCTTAAATGGGTGAGTAGTGTCAAAAAGGAGCAAAAAATGGCAAAAAGCAGGATAAAAGAGTCAAAAAGAGGAGAAAAGTGACAAACAGAAGTAGAAAAAATGGCTTTAGGCGGCAAACACTGGGGAAAAAAGTGGCAAAAATGGGCTAAAAGCATTAATAGTGGAATTACGTAAAGTAGCAAAAAATTACATAAAGGGCAATGGAAATAACAGACAAAATAGAGTTTGACAATTAAAGCCTTCTGTGTAAGTGTGGGAAACAAACTGATGGATAATTTCTGAGGTTAAATTTTCCTTTTTAAGGTTTTCTGGGGTAATAATATTTCTAACTAGAATGGCCGTCTGAGGCGGCAGACCCACGCCTAAGCAGCACCACGGAGGAACTCGCGCTCCCATTGATTACTATGGTGTTCAAAATTTTGAAGACCGAGAAAAACCGAACAGGTATGTGGATAATCACCAAAATCTAATCGATTCTTCCCTGTCACTATCCCAATATTCCCTGAAAGTTTGGTGAAGATCCGACTTTCCGTTCTTGAGTTATCTTGTACACATACAAACAAACAAACAAACAAACAAACAAAGATACGGAACCCTTTACATAACCCTGCCGATTTCATCGACGTGGGTAATTAGGGCATAAAAGAGCCACAGATCATCACAACAGAGGCTCTAGAGCCACACGTTGAGTATCTTTTTTTTTCGGTATAATTGGGCCAAAAATTGAGGCTAGAGTACGGCATCAGTGTCGCGAGGAAGCCCGCCTGGTTGCACCATCCAGTGGGAAGGAAGACCGACTCAACCCCTGTCATGCTCTGGATGTCCTTGCATGTTTCCATGTGGAAATACTCTGTTAGAAGAATACCTTTAGGGTGGAGAACAGGGTGGATGTGAGGAGTACGAACTAATTACCTAGGATACGGTCTGAGCAGGTAGTAGGGTTGGCCCAAGCCCCTGGTTACGCTGTGGATGTACCAAAGGCTCAAAAGCTCGGGGTGTAATACGAGGACCGGACAAAAATGATGCCGTCGAGCTTGACCTTGGCTCCTGAGTAACACGTGTGTCGACACTTGTTTAGCTTCAGCCCCCATCCCCAGCCCTGGGTTGTGGCACATCGTGGTGAATCCTAAGGCTTCGCAATCAGAACTGCCCCCCTCGGTTAAAACCCCACCTCAGGACATACTTTAGCTAGCATATGAATCTTCATATTCCCCGTAGGTGTGTTATTGCATTGGGTCTATGTGAGCATGTGTATGAATCTATATACACACATGTATTCCTCTGCATTGTCTGTTGTGTTCATGTCATTTTTCTCTCTTCTTCAGTTGTTTTCATTTTTGTTTTCCTTTCCGGTGTGCAGCACTTCAGCTGCTGCCGTTTATAAATGGGCTATATAGATAAATTTGACTTGATTTGAGTTCATTTGATCGCCGCCTTACACGCCTAAACTTGTGAACATGGCTGTGTAGGAGAAATATAAAATTAGGGCTTCCACTGCATCTGAAACGGTGACAGTTGAGACGTCACTCAACCCAGAACACTAACACTAACAAAACTCTCCTTCCAGCTCCTGATGCCAATGTTTTTTTAAACCAGGGGGATTTTTAATGACCAGCCTGCAATAACAGACGCATGAAGTTAGTGGAAGTTGAAAAACTGATATTGTGATAGTGCTAGAACAGCAGTATTTCTGTGTACAGGGTATCAGGTATATGGAGTAGCCACAGAGCAGTGGTCATCGACCTTTTCAAAGTCTCCTATGATGCTGACAGAGAAAACCAAAGGGCTAGAGGAAAGTCAGTCAGAGCTAATGCTATCAATAGAGAAAAGGCCATTTATATCTAAATCTATAGCCATAGAGCAGTGGTCCTCAACCTTGGGGTCACCAGATGCCTTAAAAAAACTAAGAATGTTTTTTTTTGTTTTTTTATTACAATGGTGCGACTTTAAACTAATTTTACCAAATGTTAATGTCAGCACTTTTTAACAACAATTTTAACACATTTTTGCCACTTAAAACCCATTTGTGTCCATTTTAAACCCTTTTAACCATTTTTTTCTGCCTGTTTTCGTCACTTCTAAACCAATTCTTGCCACTTTCTGCCTATTGTTGTCTCTGTTGACCCATTATTGCCTCCATCAACCACTTTACACCCCTTTTTGCCCATTTTAACCACAGTTATCCCATTTTTGCTAGTTTAAATACATTTTTCATCTCATTCCACCTAATTTCCACTAATTTTCTGCACTTTAATGCCATTTCAGACACTTTTTAATCCCCTTTTACCAATTTTTTGTGTCCATTTTTGCCAATTGAATCCATTTTTGGTCATTTTTTGCCACTTAAATCTAATTTTTGCCACTTTTAACCCATTGATGTTCTTTAAAAATTCAATGTCAACACCTTTTTCACCATTTTTTGCCATTATTAACACATTTAATAAGCAGTTATTTATCAAATTGAAATATATTTTTAACTAAAGTTATTTTCATTTTAAGAGGGGTTTTATGACACGAATGAATAGAGATATTTGTTTCTGTGATTAGAGTTGTTATTATTCAAGTCAAATATAAAATATGGACATCACAGCTTGCTGACCTCCATGGGTCCCCAGTTTGGCTGGGTCCCAGAAACCTCCCCCTTTATCCCCCTTATGTGCGGCCTTGTCTGCACACTACTATTCTGGAACGTTCCTGGCTGTTCAACCACCTCCAGGTACAGTGGGTTAGGGTTAGGGTTAGGGTTAGGGTCCCGGTCTCTGGTACCTTTATTTTGGGGGTCCCCGGTCTCTGGTACCTTTATTTTGGGGGTTGCGGGCTGAAAAGGTTGAGAACCCCTGCCATAGAGGATACCGACATAAAAAACTCCTCATAGCACGTGAAAGGCAGCTCAATAGTAATCTGAGAACTCTAGTGCTTTTTTGCAGAGCATTACTCCCATTACACTGCAGTCACATGGAATAGCTGACTCAGAATTAGGGCAGCATTAAGGCATTAATTGTGATTATTTAAGGCCTAAAGTTAGACTATTATTTTCTACTGCCAATGTTTTTATTCCCCCCTTTCCTTACATTTGGTTAACCCATGTCAGCGTCTCTCTGCAGCTACATTAAGGATGAATGATTTGTAAAAATAATCGAATGGGGATTTTTTTACCCCCTTAATATCATGATTTAATCTGCGATTACTTTTAAGTTCTTCATCTTATGTATTACATGCCCAAGAGAAAAAATAATAATTCTGTATTGTAGCCACCATAATATTTGATGAATTTAACTAGGGATGAACGATTTTGGGAAAATATTTAATTGTGATATTGGCTCATCATGATTTAATATCAGTTATTATATTAAAGGAGATGATAATATTTTATGTCATTCTCATTTTGATTAAGAAAAAAACTACAAAAACAAGAAAATTAGGATTTTGTTAACATTTCTCTCTTTATCAGTGATACTCATCGTGTGGCTCTAACGTCTTCATTTTAAATATTATTCCCAAAGAAAACCTTGAAAAAGGGAAACTTTTTGCCCCTTGTTACCATTTTTGCCACTTTTTGCCCATTTAAGCTGCTTTTTGCCATTAAATACTGCTACTTTTCTATTTTTTTTAGCCATTTTATCCAATTTATGCCCCTTTCACTTTATTTTTTTACCCATTAAAGCATCCTTTTGCTGTTAAATGCTATTGGTTTCCTATTTTTTGCCCATTTTTGCGACTCATGACTGCTTTTTGCCCATTGTAGTCACTTTTCACTCATTTTTTTGCTTTTTTTTGGCCACTTTTGAACCTTTTTTTGCCACCTGTAACTCATTTTTTGTCACTTCTCACCCATTTTTGCTACTTTCTGACTTTTTTCACCTTTTCTCCCAATTTTCGCCCCTTTTCATCCATTTTTGCCAACTTTAAGTTATTTTTATTGCTACTTCAAGCCTTTTTGCCACTTTTCACCTCTTAGATTGTGGCTCTTGCAGAGGTATTTTTCAACAGTTTGGCTCTTTGGTTGAGAAATACTGTTCTATATAAACTTCATGTGTAGAGCACAACATCTCTGCTGCAGTTTTTTATGTCAAACTGATATTTTAACATATTTAGGTGAAATAAATATTGTCCTGTCTGTGATTTAAAAATCACAGCAGGCCATATTGTGGTTTAAACTTGTTAGGTTAATTTCCCAGCCCTAAGCCACATCCATCCTTTTCTACATCACCTAACCTTGGAGCCTTTCCCAGCTGTCACTGTGACAGGGGGCGGGGTCCAACCCCGGACTGGTCACCAGTCAATCACAGGGCTGACATATAGAGAAAAAGAGGCATGCTCACACTCACATCTACGGGCAATTTAGAGTCAACCTGATGAGCATGTCTTTGTTCTGCGGGAGGAAGCTGAAGTACATTTAAGCTGAACAGCTTTTTTCAGGATATCCTGCAAAAATCCTGCAAGCAGAATGACTGTGAATGACAAAGGAAGCAAACTTTAACAGCTAGATGTGGTTCTGGAAAATAAGGCCTTAAATCCTTGCATGGATCTTGTGACAGGATTTTAAAGAATGAAGCAAATGTTTGGTTGTTGTCATGATGCATGGATGTCTTTACATGTTGGGGTTTAATAAACTTCATAGAGATGTGAACATTTTTAGCCCATGTTAGAGCTCTGAATGCTTCCTAGAAATAAAATAACTGAGTTTTGATATGAAACAGTTTTTTTGCTCATGAATGCTTTAAGCAAGGCTTTTAAAAGTGTCACATCAATGTTTACACTAAAAGAGGTCCAGATAAATGCTGTGATTGACCTTTAAATGATCAGTAACTTTATTTTCTCCCTCTTAAATCCAACAGTAAGAGCTTATTTTGTTCACTGAGCTGATTAAAGCTGCGTGAGCCGAGGTTTGAACCACATGTGAAGTAGGGCTGGGCAATAATTGAGATTTCACATAAAATGAGGGATAAAGTAAGACGATATTGTTGAAGATGACTGAGAACATTTCTGTCCTGTTTATATTCTTAAATTAAAAATCCAGATGAATGTAGGTTCAGCTAAAAAACGTCAGTAATCTTAGTTTTGGTCCGTATCGCCCGGCCCTGTTCAGAAGGCTGAGGTGTTAAGACAACTCACATCGATGCCGTCCACTCCAGGCACGCCTGCTGCTCCTGCCGGCCCCGGGGGACCTCTGGGACCGACCGGGCCCCTCTGCAAAGCAAACACAGACCCCCAAAAAATCATTTTTTCTCACTGAAATTCATCTCTAAATATCATCCACGCTGCTGCTGCTGCTGAGACGGCAGCTCACACAGAGTCTCTTTGTTCAGGTGAATGTGAGGGGAAAGGTCGTGAAACCAAACCTGGACTCCCATTTTAGTCCCATTATACCGCCTAAGTAAGTGCATGTGTTCAGATTACTGCTGCTTATTAATGCCAGGTGTGCACATGGGCATGAATGGAGCACGGTTTGGGTGCAAAAACATCATTAAAAATTAAAACACCCTGCCTTTTGGAGCAAAAATATCAATAAGTGACATCCTAAATCAAAAATGAACAATCAAGGTGATTTTATGAATGGATTACCCATTAAAAACAACACAAAAGCATTAAATCAAGGAGTGTGCATCATTTAAAACTAGATGTTTTACATTTTAGTGGCTAATTTATAAGTATAAAGATCTTTTAGAGCATGTGCAGCAGTGCTTTACAATAAAGATATCTCAGTATAGCCAAAGTCATTCATTTCCTATAGGACTGCATGGTGGTTGCGTTGAAATATGAAGAATAGTCTTTAAAAGTCTAGTATTGTGTGTTAGAAGTCTATTAATTACAAAGAAAAACAAAAAGGCTGCAAGGTTTGACCTTTAACACCATGAGACCCAACAACCCTCTGTTAATGACATTATTAAGATAAATAAGAGACAGAAACGACGAACCCTTCATAAATGCCTCGTTATAAGCATCTATAGGAGCATTACAGGGATATCTATGTGTTTCATTTCTTCTAGGTGATCAGGAAGAGGAAAAAAGGAGCCTCTATGTCTCACCTGAGCCGAGCAAATCAGGAAGATTTGCAGTAAAACCACCAGCAGAGATTCTCGGATCCCGGAGAGAGCCATGGTCCTCCCACGGCCGAGGAAGACGCAGTAAAGTCCCTTTTTCCCAGATTAGACGGGGCTCACCAACGGTCCACCTGTCAGCCTCCCCCCTGACTGAAACCGCTCCGGCTGCTGGGAGGGAGGGAAGTTAGATAGTCCTGATTATTCATGAGAGGCTGAGGAGGAGGAGGAGGAAGGCGTTCCTACAAAGCCAAAGGTGAACTTTCCTTAGCTGTAAATATGGAGAGTTTATGCATTCAAAAATGACTCCTCCTATGTTAAAAATATTTTGAGTTCTTGCATTCTCAGATATTTCCATCAGATTTTAAAACCAGAGAAATTCTTCATCATCATTGTTCTAACAGGACTGTCTGTGGGAACTTTCACAGGAAGCTGCTGTTGCGTTGCTGTGCAGTGCCTCATCAATCAATCATCAATATAATAAAAAACACATAAAAACCTCTGAACAGATTTCTACAGAGTAATGTCATATAAATAAAAATCTGTAATGTAAAATAAGTGACTGCTTAAATATTCCTCCCTCTAGTCAGTCTTTAGTAGAGTCTCCTCTGTCTGCAGTCTCAGCTCTGAGTCTGTGTGGATAGGTCTCAGTCAGGATCAAACATCTGGACTCTGGAATTTTGCTCCATTCTTCTTTGATAAACTGCTCAAGCTCTGTCAGGATGATCAGGGATCAGGAGTGAACAGCCCTTTTCAAGTCCAGACACTAATCCTCTGTTGGATTGAGGTCTGGGCTTTGACTCGGCCGCTCCAGAACATTCTCCTTGTTGTCTTTAGACCATTTCTGTGTAGCTTTCTCTGAATGAGATAAGATTGTCCTCCAGGATTTTCCTCTACTTTGCTGCATTCATTTCCGCCTCTACCTTTACAAGCCTTCCTGGGCTGGCTGCTGAGAAGCATCCCCAAAGCATGATGCTGCTGCTGAGAAGCATCCCCACAGCATGATGCTGCCACCACCATGCTCCACAGTGGGGATGGTGTGTTTGTGGTGATGTCAGTGTTTGGCGTCTTGTCTGATGGTCTCAAAGCTCCATTCTGGTCTCATCAGACCAAAGAACTTTCTTCCTCTTGACCATGGAGTCTCCCACAGTCCTTCTGGTGAACTCTAGTCCAGATTGAATCTGAGTTTTCTTCAACAGTGTCTTTCTCTTGGCCAGGTTCTTCCCCAGTCAGAGCTTTATGGGAGAGTGGCAAACAGTTGTTGTCTGCAGAGTCTCTCCATCTCAGCTGCTGAAGCTTGGAACTCCTTCAGAGTAGTCATAGGTGTCTTGGTGTCCTCTCTCACTAGTCTCCTTCTTGCACGCCCACTCAGTTAGTGAGGACGGTCTGATCTAGGCAGATTTACACATGTGACATATTCCTTCA
The DNA here is from genome assembly GCF_018320785.1 of Cheilinus undulatus. Classification (NCBI taxonomy): domain Eukaryota; kingdom Metazoa; phylum Chordata; class Actinopteri; order Labriformes; family Labridae; genus Cheilinus; species Cheilinus undulatus. The sequence goes on along the minus strand of NC_054868.1, from coordinate 55,289,958 downwards.
TTTCTTCATGATGATTTAACTGAACTCTGGGGGATGTTCAGAGACTTGGAGATGTTTCTGATGCAGACTTTTCACTAACCTTTTTCTCTGAGTGTTCTTTTGTCTTCATGGTGTAATGGTACCAGGAATAGTGATGAACCAGTGACTGGACTTCTGTTGGATTAGCTCAGTCACTTTAAACGGGGGTGAATATTTATGCAGTCACTTATTTTACATTACAGATTTTTATTAATTGACATCACTTTGTTTTTGTGTTGTTGTTGTTGTTGTTTTTTGTCAAAAAGCCAAATTATATTTAGTTATATTGATTTATCAAATCAGTGAAAGGGTCAAATGTCTAAGGGGGGTCAATACTTTTTTTTACAGAATTTACAACTATGAATATTTTCTTTATTGGCAGTTTATTTCCACTTTTTGCTGTTCTTTATGTTAGGCTGCTCTGGGATCCCCCTGCATGTCCTGTGCCTGTACAAGGAAAGTCTGAGGCAGGGAGAGAAGCAGCAAAAGCCCAGAGCAGAGCAGGTATCAGTGTGACTCTGGTTAAGACAGAAGCAGGATAAAGGAGGAGCTGGGGTGGAGGAGGGCTGCAGAGAGCGCAGCAAAGCGTAGCCAGGCTAGTTTAAATATGGCAGCATGAGTGTGATCAGACAATAGCGTGATTAGAGTAAATCAGCTCGCTGTCAGCTGATGACACTTGCCTGAGATCAGCTGATCTCAGTTTTACAGCAGTACTTGACTCCTGCTAGATGCTTGATTTGTGTCCGTCACCAAGACAAGACACTTCCTGTATTAATGCCAACCCCCAAAAGTGATGACACGTAGACTGAATGTGTTTAAACTGTTGTCTTTAATGAAACAAGCAGAGGTGGTATCACAGAGTTACACTGACCCTGTTTATACCGTTCATTAACAACTGTTTGGACAGATTCAGATGCTCTTAATGTTAAATTCATGAACACAGCCTGTGATCCACTATTACTTTAATCATCTTGTTAGGGAGCTGAATGGATTAAAATGACTGAGAGGAATGAGAAATGATGACAAATGAAAGCCAGATTTGAAGTCGAACCTGATTTTAACGCTGTTACTAAAGCTCTAACTGAGGGATCAAACTCAGCTCAGTTACACAAACTCAAAACACAAAACGTTTACCAACGCAGAGACAGACCAGCAGATTACTATTCTAAAAGATTCATCAGAGAACACCAAACTGTGCTGATGCATGATGCTGTGCATGTTTTAGCTAATGCCATTTCCTATCATTTGTCTCTTAAACTACTCTCCCCACTTCCCCAGAGCACCAGCCTTCAGATTGAAATCCTCTCTCTGCATCGGCCCTGACCTGTGAGTACCCAGAGTACAAGACTGAAGTAAATGCAAATTATAAATCAGATCTTCACCAGCGACATGCAGCAGTTCGGACCCTCCTGACCCTGGAACGGGGATGTTTGATTTTTTCGCTTTAGCCAAAAGATGTGGGACAGCTTTCTTTGTGTCGCAGTTGAAACTGAAGGTAGGCCCTCCATTAAATGGTAACTCAGTTGACCTGAACAGGACCTCACTGTCAGAGCCGTTGAGAAGCTTGTAGAGATCCTGAGTTCCAGATCCAATCACAGAACTCAAAAACACATTGACTGTTGTCATATCATAAACTGGAAGGCTCTGGTTGTTTATCATTTCCACCAGTGCTTGGTCTTCATTCTTCAGCTGCTTCAGGAACCTGTGGGTGAAATCAGAAGATAAAATCAGGGAGGAACCATTCAAAGTGGTCAGAATGGACTCTCAAGTGTTGCAACAGTGATGAGTCCAACAGTGAGCCCACACTCCTGCTGTTAGTAGTAACCATTACAACCAGCTATGGAACAATACTGTTCAGACTGAGATTACATTTGCGTGGCATTATTTTAATGAATGAGTGTTTGAAAATAATTCTCCATGTCTAGATTTTACAGTACCGACCTCTCCGTCTCCTCTTTCAGCCTGTCAGGGTTGTTGACGATGTAAGGAACCAGTCTCAGGAACTCGCTGACCGTGTAGACGTGTGGTGGGTAGTACCCCCTCGGATTTTTGTAGAACAATCCTGGAACTGGTCCTGAATCTGGCACCCGCTCTCCTTTGGCCTGTTTAGCCAGCGTGTCGAAGAGCACAGCCAGGGACAGAGCCACCACCCCCATCCCGCCGTAGGACACCCTGCCCTCTGAACCAAACGTCCTCCTCAGGCTCCGGGTGAAGTCCTCCAGCTGTTCAGGGCTCAGGGAGGACTGCAAGGCCGTGTAGTGGTTCCTCAGGTTAACAGAGGAGTTCACGGACATCATGTTGGTGAAAAGAGGACTGGGGGTGTAGTCTGGGAAGGGACAGATGTCTCGAGCCATCGAGCCCAGAGGATGTGCCCGAAGGTTAGGCTCAGGGCACCCAAACATCTCTGCAGGACTCTGCTGGTTCAGGTTTATGTCTGAGACCTGCTGTGAAGCACTGAAACTCTTCTTGTTCTTGGTGTTTTTAAGGCAGTCCGTGCTGATCCTGACCTCAAATATCTGATTAATGATTCTCCTGTTTGCTCTGAGCTGATGTTGGATCTGGGAGTCCTCAAAGTAAACACTCCAGCTTTGTTAGTGCAGGGACTTATCCTTCTGATTTTGTGGATATTTAGGGGAAAATATGTTTATGGCTATGTTTTTTCTTTTGCTTTTTACCATTTCTGGGCACAATCCCTTAGAGTTGGGACACGTTGTTAAAAAGTGAACAAAAACAGAAGTCAATAATTGTCAAATATCATAAATCCATGTTTGATTCACAATAGAACAGAAACAGAACATCAGATGTTGGAACTGAGGAATTTTACCATTGCATTAAAAATATGAGCTCACTTTGAATTTGATAGCATTTTACACAGCATCCCAACTTTTTTGGATTTGTTGTATGAGACTTTGAGACAGTACAAATATTTTTGAAGACTGTAGTTACAGCAACAACAATCACAGCATATTAATAAAAATATTAAAAATAATGAGAGGGTTTGAGCTCAGACCTGTCCCCACTCTCAGTCTGACCCTGATATTGTCAGTAATGCTGACTCAGCAGTGATGGAGGCGTGTGGTCAGAGTCTAAATAACTCAACACCTGTTTATTTTCAGTGGGATTAAAGGGAACAGGTTACATAAAGATTCCTGTCAGACAGAGAAGACTAGCAGGAATAAATCGATATCAGCTTTAATCTCTCTTTTAACTGAAGTTTTTACAAAAACAGCTGAACTTGAACAAAATCTTCAAAAGGATTAAAAGTGTGAAAATATGCTGAATTCAGATAGAGATGAACTTTGTCAAGTTTTTGTCCTCTTAAAGGAATTCTTTTGATTTTTTCAGCTCTTTGCAGTTTGTTTTCTACACACCCTAACTTTTAAAAAGTTTTGACAAAACTAATGTAATTCATTTAAATCATATATATTTTGAGTGCTTTTATAATCATATTTCCATCCGTTTTCAAAGTCAGAGAAATATTTATGAACATTTTTTAAAGCCGTCTATCAAATGAAAATTATGAATGTCTTCCTCTTCCTTTAAACAAGTTTCTGAACCCCTGAGCCTCGGCCAGCGGCTCCACACTGTCATTAAATTCCTTTTTGTTCTCAGCATCTAAAATATTTGATGTCACTCAGATTTTCACTGCTCAAAAAAAAGAAAGAAAATCATAGTCAAGTTGAAAAAAAAGACTTCAACTTATGAGAAAAAAAAATCCTAGTTTTTAGGTTTTAAAAATTTTAAATGCATGGAAGAAACCCTCACTGTTTCAATGAAGGAGTGTCATGCACTCCGCTTTGCGTTGCACTTGGTGATGTATGGCTTGGATGCAGCTGTTACCATGGAAACCCATTCATGAAGCTCTCTACCACTGTTCTTGAGCTAATCTGAAGGCCACATGAAGTTTGGAGGTCTGTAGCCATTGACTCTGTAGAAAGTTGGTGACCTCTGCGCACTATGACCTCAGCATCCTCTGACCCCGCTCCATCATTTTACGTGGCCTACCACTTGGTGGCTGAGTTGCTGTGGTTCCCAATGGCTTCCACTTTGTTCTAATACCACTGACAGTTGACTGTGGAATATTTAGGAGCCAGGAAATTTCACCACTGGACTTGTTGCCCAGGTGGCATCCTATCACAGTACCACGCTGGAATTCACTGAGCTCCTGAGAGCGAGCCATTCTTTCACACATGTTTGTAGAAACAGTCTGCATGCCTAGGTGATGATTTTATACACCTGTGGACATGGAAGTGACTGGAACACCTGATTTCACCTATTTGGATGGGTGAGTGAATACTTTTGGCAATATAGTGTATGTTAACGTGTGTGAGGGAAAAATAATTTCCAGGTTTAAGATGCTGTAAATTAAGATGGACAAAATTCAGGTTTTCAAGTTTAAAAATTTAATTTCCCCGTCAAAGGGTTATCCATTTTTGAAAAAAAATAAAAATAAATAAAAACATTGTCAAGTTTTAAAAGTCATAAATTTATATGAAAAAGTCAAAATTTTAAGTTTGAAAAGTGACAAATTCATGAGCAATAAATCCTAATTTTGAAGGTCAAAAAGTTGTACATTTACGATAAAAAATTACAACTTTCAAGTTCTTAATGTCATACATTTGTTTTTAATAAAACTCAACATTTTTAGGTTCAAAAACTTCAACAACTCCTAGAGAAAAACTACAAATGTTCATTGTCATTTTGTGATGTTTGGTTGAATCATTGTAAAATTACACGGCAAAAATTAATAATTAAGAATTTAAACAAGCGGTGAAATCTCAAATAATAAATGTAACTCAAAAAGATTTAAAACAACCAAAAAAGAAAGAAAAAATGTTTCCCAGGTGTTACTGACTTTAAAATGTCACAAATGTTCCCAGAAAAAATGAGATTGTTATTTCAATTTCTTTGTTGTTTTTTTGTTTTTGTTTGTTTGTTTGTTTGTTTGTTTTGTTTTTTGTTTTTTGTTTTTTTTTTTGTTTGTTTTTTGAGAGAGACCCTTGTACGCCTCCGTCCTTCTCAGTAGTGCCACAAAAACTAATGTACGTACTCTTCGGTTTGAAGCATCCCTGACTTCCGTTAATGGTCTGCGGAGGGCAGCAAAACGCCTTGAATGAGTCGACTCGTCTACCAAAGAAGAAGAAAAGACCGGAAGTTTACAAGCTGGGCGTCGTTTTCAAAGCTCGTTAACGGCTGTTGTCCTGGTTGCTGTGGTTAGTGAACCTGTAAACAATAAAACGGGACTGCTGTTATCAAACGTAACCGGAAATGTTACCGTGATGGACGTCATGCAGCGGCGAAGCAGCCCCGTCTCAGGTTAGTTTCTCACCTGATGAAAGAGTCAAACCTGTTAATATCCCGCTGATTTACCGGGGTTTTGACGGCTAACTTTTAGCCTAGCTCACTTCCGTGTTCGTCTCTGCAGCTGTGCCTGAAGACATGATAAACGTTCATTTAAAGACCTACTATTAAAGCAGACTGCTTAGGAAACGGTTTGGGACAGCTGTAATCTAAACACTGATAATCTAGGCAGACGCTAAACTCTCAACCAGCTCTGATGTTAAATTCTAACTGTAGATAAAAGTGGATGTTTCTGTTTGTTTTAAAGGTTTACTCCTCTCTCCTGGTCCTGAAGCTGGATGTAGCATGGACGATCTGGATTTCACAGAAGAGGAAATTCAGGAGCAGCTGGCGCTCCTGGGATACAAAAACATACCAAAACATCGGCTGCAGGAATTCAAAAAAGGTTTGACCATCATTAATACACCCCACCGATTATCACCATGTTTATTTCCCCCTACATCATTTAAAGCCTGTTTGGAACCAAAAATGTTAAGTTACAGGTCATCTCAAAATCTCTGTAATACAGAAAAAATAAAGACATGTTTATCTCTGAAAAACACGGCTGATCTCAACGTTTTGACTCCTCTTAACCCTTAGGCGTCCCTTTAAACAACTACACACATTTATCCCTAGGGCAGGGGTCATCAAGAACATCTGCACAAGGGCCAGATTTAGTCTCAACTCTGTGGGCTGGACTTTCAAAACACAGAAATTAAATATTTGGTCTGTTTGACATATTATTATAGTAGTATTTGTATTTTCTTTTAAAACTCAGGACATTTTTAGTCATTACCAATGAGATCTATCCATATTATCTATCATGCAGCAGACCACAAGGAGACAGACCTGACAACAGAACTGGCTGGGCCCCTGAAAATCCCAGAGAAAGGACCCTCCACATTTGTGATTTAACACCAGTATTAATTCATTTTAACCCCTTTTTGTCTCTTTAACCCAGTGTTAGGCATCCTATAAACCACATTTCCTGCATGCTTTATCCCCTTTGTGCCACTTTTACCCATTTTTGCTACTTTTCTTCTATTTTTGCCACTTTTTAACCTCTTTTCTTTACATTTTTTCAATAGTTGCAACTTCTAACCAATTTTTGCCACTCTTTAACCCCCTGTTGCAACTTTCCTACCAGTTATTTCCCTTGTGTGCCACTCTTGAACATCTTTTCACTAATTTGCCGGGCTATTTTTTCTTATTTTTGCCACTTTTAACCAATTTTTGATACTTTTTGCCCTTTTTTTGCTTCCTTAACCCAATTTTTACTATTCTTAAACCCATTTAAACCACTTTTCAAACACATTTTATCCCCTTTGTGCCACTCTTTTATCCATTTTTGCCACTTTTTAACCTCTTGTTATTACATTTTTTAACTATTTTTGTAATCTGTAACCAATTTTTTGCCCCTTTATCCCTCTTTATTCAATTTTTGCCACATTTGAACCTCTTTTCACCACTATATCTGGTCATTTTTGCAGCACTCCCGCCAACCTTAACCATATTTTTAAATATTTACTAATATGGTTGTAAATTTCTGTAAAACAGATCAAATGTTCAGTCATTCTAAAGCTATTTCAATAATCATTGTTTGTGGGATGGATTTAACAACTGCAGACATTTAAAGTCTTAAAATCACAGCATCTTTTTTTCCTCCTTTTCTGAATTTAACGATCTTTCAGGGGCCAGACTGGAAGCGTTGGGGGGCCTGATATGGCCCCCGGGCTGTCAGTTTATGATCAGTGCCCTAGAGGACATTTTCTGCACCTACTTTAAATGCTAAAATTCATGTTTATATTACTTTAAAAACTTTTTTTTTTCTGTTATCACTACCAGCTCTGATCATGACATAGCAAATATTTGGTCAGTGTCACGATATTTTGTGTTTTTAACCCTTTAAATGCCAGTTTGTTCAATTTTCAAATCGGCACAATGACATTCGCCATACTAAAAATGCTAAGTGGATTTTTTTTTTTAAATTTCAAAGATAGTCGTAAGTCATCAATTACTACCAACATCGAGTTGACTTCCTATTTGGAAGTTTTCTGATCAGTGGGTAATGATGCGGTTTGGCAGCTCCAGTAACATAGACCTGCAGCATGTCCCCTACAAAACACGTTAGAGTGACGTTTCAGGGGTGCAGTTTCTCAAATCTAACATGCAGAACCCAAGTTTATATTCATATCAACAACCACAAACATTTTTGATTTAATTTCTTTATGCCTTTATTTCACATTGTTATAAAAACTAGTGCTGTCAAACAATTAAAATTTTTAATCAGATTAATCACAGGGTTGCTGTGGATTAATTTAGATTAATCACAATTATATATAATTAATTTTTAATCTATATTAATTGCGTTTCATTTTGCATAAACAAACAGACTCAAGAAAGAAGGGAATATATATGCCAGGGCTATTCAATTACAAATTCAACTGGGCCAAATTTTTAAATCAAGAAATGTAGCCGGGCCAAACATGTTTGGCACTCAGTCAGCAGCTGGTAATGTCAGATTTCAAAACAATACAGATCAATTTGATAGAAAATATTCACTTTTATTCATTGCCTCCCTTTAAAAATCTGGCGTTCTGTGAGGGTGGTTTGTCGCAAGCTTGGCGACGCGTAAAGTGCTAGCAGAATCCCAGACGAACGTATGCTTGGCGTTAATGTGGTATTTTAAGCTGGAAGGGCTTCAGTGAAAAGAAAACTCCTTCCTGCAGAATGTGCATAATACTTGATGTTGGTTGACTGTTCCGTCTTGGGTTTTTTTGTACTCAAATTTCCCATCGAGAGGGTCAACGTGCTGTTTAGCGTCTTCCGTATATAATGTCTATGGTTACTACTGGATTAACGGCCCATTTGCGCATGCGCAGCGGCATGCTTGACAGTAACCTTACTTGGACAAACTTCCCGAAACGCATTGCCAGAGACGTTTCAGGGATTTTGAGTCAATCTGGGATGTAGATGGGTTAATTGCGTTAAAATTTTTAATCAGATTAATCATGATAATGGATTAATCCGCATTGATGCGTTAATTTTGACAGCCCTATAAAAAACCCATCTGTAAGTGTGTCTTTTAAGTGCCCTACAGATACACGCTTGGCCCAAAAAGGGTAATGGTGCCATCTAGCAGTCAGTAGTAAAAAGTGCAGGTCTAAGTTCCCCATTCTAAATACAGTACATCACAGATAATGGTGGTAACAGTGATACATGGTACTGCAAATTTACAATCAAAATAAGCAGTTGTAATGGGTTTAAACGGGCAAGTTTTGTCCCCTGTGCACACTACCAAACAGGTAAATGTAATGATTTGGCTTGAAAAATTGAAAATGAGCAAACTTGCATATCTTTGTGCAGGTTCATGCCAATCGCATCAATGGAACACAAATTGGTTCAAGAAATCCAAAACAGAATACAAAGAATGTGCCTCGGTATTCCTAAGGGTTAAAGGAATAACATCTCTGTCTTTGTTCAGATCTTGATGAACTGATTCAACATGGAGGACTGAAAAGTCTGACCTCACCGCCTCAGATAAACTCCACAAAAACACGGACGGAAACATCTGGACCTCCAGCCTACATCAAGGAAAAGGGTCAGGAAGTCTGTTTCTCTGTGGGCTAAAAGCATTTTTAATGTTTTTATTGACACAAAAATACCATGCAGATGTGATTTTAAAGGTTTTCAGATATCTGACGTATTCTGTCCTCTTTTTTACAGTTAACCAGAACTTCTTTGAAGACTGTAATAAAGGTTTTTACTTAAATGCAGGACAAGTCGACCATAATAGAGAGGTGAGTTTTTTATAATGAAGAATATTTTTTTTGTTATTTCTGGTGTTATTTGGCTAAATACACTAGAAATGCAACAACACAGTCAATCCGTCGTTCAGTATGCTTTTTTGTCATGGTTTCCATTTCTGACAGCTCCAGTATTATATTGATAACTGTGTCATTTCTCTTTACTCATCAGTGTAGACTAAATGAGTTCAGACATGTTGGCTTGTTAGCAGAAATCTAACGCCATATATTCCCAGGTCAGAGGTTCAAAAATGTCTTAAAATGATTTAGACAGTGTCAGACAGTGAGTTCTAAAGCCTGGATCACATCCTCAAAGGACTTTTTCCATTAACAGCCCAGAAAAGTTCAGTTTACCTTTAACAGATGACAAAACTAGAAAAAAATCACATTTGAAGATTTGGAATCAGAGAAAAAAACAAACTAATAAATCCACTACCATTGAAACATGTGACTAAATAAAGCAGACAGTAGAACATAAAGTCACTTCTACAGCCCTGTTATATAGAGAGATTCTGCCAGTGTCTGGTCTAGGGCTGGAAAGTAATCACAAATTAGATTATATCGCAATATGGCCTGCTGCAATTTACAAAATTTACAAATTTGTCAAAATACCAGATAAGTAAATCTTTTTTTTTGCAGCGGCAGAGATCTTATGCACGTTATGCAAACATCAAAGTGGTAAATTGTATAAAATGTTTGTTTGTTTTTCTTTTAAATCTCTTTTTAATAATAATAATAATGATACATTTTATTTATAGGCGCCTTTCAAACACCCAATGACACTGTACAAAACATATAAAAACAAACACTGAAGAAAAAAAAATAAGTGAAAAAGATGTAACAGTTTTAAAAAGAGGGGAGATCTGCAGAGTGACGGGGTGACAATGCGTGATTGAACAGGTGGGTTTTAAGGTCTGATTTATCAGTAGTCAATGTGTCTCGATGTCCAGTGGGAGGGAGTTCCAGAGACGGGGGGCAGAGCAGCTGGAGGCTCTGGACCCCATGGTGGTCATGCGTGCCATAGGGATAGTGAGGCTGATGGAGGATGATGATCTGAGAGTCCGGCTGGGTGTGTTTATGTGGAGGAGTTCAGTCAGGTATGGAGGGCTTTGAAGGTGATGTAAGGTGTTTTATAGGCGATGCGTGTTGATGTGATGTGTGTTTGGAAAGACAGAGTGCCGTCAAGGACGACACCCAGATTCTTGACTTGAGGGGAGGGAGAGACAGAGGAGTTGTCGATGTTGAAGGTGAAACTGTTAGCTTTTGCAACGGTGGATTTAGAACCAATGAGGAGGACCTCAGTTTGGTCACTGTTGAGTTTTAGGAAGTTGTGTTTTATGTATGTTTTTCTCAATCAAATTGAGTGACATAAGAATGATGATGCCCTTCAATAAAGCAGTTGACATCAAATTTGCAATATGAGCAAAAATAGTAAGTTAATTCTGTCTAAAACTGATGAAGCTTAGCGTTAGTTAATGAAAGTCATACCCCAGCTGTGATCAGCTGATCACCAGACTCACCTCCTCCTCTCCAGCCACCTCCTTTATAGCTTAAAGCTTGTTGCCCCCCCCCCCCATATTCAGATTCATGCTACTATGGATTAAATGCTTTTGAAATAATTTCATTGTTTTCATTACACATTGTCATAAATGCATATGGGGGGGGTTCTAGCCATGCACTCCCTGGAAAGTAAAAGCATGCTAACCCAGGTAGCGTCTTTAGAGCAGAGCCTTCTCTGCCAAGTAAAACTATACATCCACTTTACAATAAAATGATTAAATCTCTGATTAGTGGTCCTGACTAAAAAAATTGCAATTAGATTATTGTTTGAGATTGTTCAGCCTTAGTCCGGTCCATGTGATGGAGTTATGTCTGTATTAATTTACCACAGGTCCTCACTGCCTGTCAGAACAGAAACCACAGGCAGCACCAGGGACTCGGTGACTCGTATGCTCAGCACTCGGTGGCTCCGAAGCTCCAGCTTCCTCCAGGTGCTCCCAGCAGGCTGCAGGTGGAGCCCGACCCCGATGAAACCCTCCCACCGCCGCTCACTGACAGCTACACGTCCAGTCCTGACACCCAGGAGAGACGCTTCATCAAGAGAAAAGTCCTGAGGTGGGAAAAAGAAACCCTCATGTCTGCAGAGGAACATCTGCTTAAGCACTAGTTAACACTTCAGATGAAGTAGATTATAGGGGTGTGAATCTCTCCTTCTCAAGACGATTCGATTCGAATCTCGATTCACAGACTACGATTTGATTCACTGACAATTCATTAAAATACAGAACGATAGGGTCCGGTTCGATTCGGTTTGGTCCGATTCGACTGATTATAGAATAAAGATACCTTTTTGCCTTAACAAAAATAAGCAGAAAAGAGGAAAACAAGATAATTTAATAATAATATAAGTTTATTTGATCTTATTTATAAAACAGACTAGATGCCAGGCCTCCTGTGCTAACATTCTGAATTATGTTTAACCTTCTGAGACCTGAGCGTTTGTTTGGAGAGCATTTTTATTTTCTCCCTTTTTTTGGGATAAATACGGTCTGATTAGTTAAAATAAAAGTCTTGATGTTGAACAGGAATTTCTTGGAAATTTTCCTTTCCAAAACCCCCAAAAATTCCATAATTGAAAATTGTCTTTGAAAATTCCTAAACATATTTTTTGAATATCTCATAAAAAGTACCAAAATATTTCTTTAGATAGTCCTCAAATCTGTCAGTGAAAAATCCTCATAAAGCCTGAAAATTCCAAGAAAAAACTTCCCAAAAATCTAAAGCAAATTCCCCAAATTTGAGTAAATTCCACCTTAAATTTCTTGGCAAATTCTATAAATTTTCAAAAACGTTCTCCAAAATTCCATGAAAATGATGGAAACATCCCAACCCCCCTAAAGTTTTCTAAGAAAAACCCTGAAAATTTCAAAGGACAATCGTAAACTCCAAATTCCCAATCCAATTCCCCCCAAAATTTGGTAATAATTTCCCCATATTCCAATGAAAATGCATTAAAAAACTGAGATAAATTCAATGCAATGAAACCTTTCACGATATACAAACATATCCTCAAAATCTGCATAAAACTACTTTGATAACTTCCAAGCAAATTCTCTAAAATATCCAAACAGCAAATCATCCCAACATTTCAAGCAAATACCTTAAACTTGAATGGACATTTCAGACAATTCTGACATCAATTCTAATTCCAAAAATGATTGCTCTAATGTAGGAAAGCCAAAATGTAGTGTCCTCATAAGTGGATGCAGGGTCTTGGGAGGTTAAGAAAGTTTTCATCACACCCAGGTTTACTTTGACATTATATCGGGAGATAAATATTAAAATGAGTTTTTACTGGTGCACGTTCGTCCTTCTGTACTTCGGGTCTGTTTGTGCTGTGTTTAGCGTTAGCATCTTAGCTAAACTTTAGCTCCGCCGTCTCAACAGGTGAGATTTATTAGCTGCCTTTGTTCTGAATCGCTTTTCTCCAAAGAGCACGGACAAACAGACATTTCTAAAGTTATTCTTCCTTCATATGAAGTCCACATGATTTTCCTGAGGCGCAGAACTGAAAGACGTTTAGGCGATGACCGGTGAGACACATCCAGCTACCTAGCGAGCACCTACGATGAATGGAACCTTCGTTTCAAAGGTCAAAGGTCAGTGCGGGTTGCGCAAGATTACAGGCGCTGAGCCATGGCAGAACGGGCTATGAGAACAAGCAGAGCCTCAGTGAACCGATCTCTAATGTTAAAACCGGTCCAAAGACCGGTTTGTGCCACCTTTTTACCAACCCAGGGCTCCGCGGACTGATGCACTCGGACCGCTGACGTCAAAATCCGTTAACCAATCCATATCGGATTACCTTTACACCACTAGTAGATTAGAATTAAAAAACATGGAATTGATCGTCCACATGGAGTGTAAATTAATGGTTGTCATAGTTGTCTCTTCTGCACATCCACACTGCCACCCACTGCCACACACAGAATGCGTACCAAAGTTTGCCTGAGCATGGAGCCATGTTTCTGTCATAGGAAGAGTTTTCTGTGCTCATACCAGAGCTGTGTACTTCAATAATGATTGTCTTTCCCAGAATTGTAACACCTGTCTTGCTGTTTTACTTTTTTCCACCTACAGGAAGCATAAAGGACAATCTTTGGTTTGTGATGAATCCATCTACAGTGAAGATTCAGGTAAATTCATCTCTGTAATAATATAAAGAATATCTAAGCCATAAATCACTGATTTCTTTCTCCTCTAGCGTCACTCTGAGTCTGACTTGTCATGTCTCATACAGATGCATCCCAAAAATGTCAAAATCATGAAAAAGCTCATTCTTTACTGTTTTAATTTAAAAAATAAACCTCCATATGTTCTAGAGTCATCTCATACAAACTGAAATATTTCAAGATTTTTTTTTTTTGTTTTAATCTTGATGATTACGACTCACAAAATTATTTAAAAACCCACTATCTCAGAATATTAGAATATTGTGGGAAAGTCCAGTTTTTTGTCCGTTATTTCTCTCACTCTGGTTCAGTACAAACAACCACAATCATGGGGAAGGCTGCTGACTGGACTCTGGTCCAGAAGACATTAATTTATACCCTCCATGAGGAGGGTGAGCCACAGAAGGTCAAAGGTCAGGCTGTTCTCTGAGGCTGTATCAGAGCAGATTCATCAGAGCTGACTGAAATGAAAAGTGTGGAAGAAGGAGACCAGCCGACAGGGATGAGCTCGGCCTTCAGAGGATCATCAAACAAAGCAGATTTAAGAACTTAGGGGAGCCTTACAAGGACTGGACTGGAACTGGAGTCAGAGGATCAAGACCTACCACGCAGTCGGGTCCAGGAACTGGACTATAAGTGTGGTGGTCTTAGTGTGGAGCTAATCTCACCTGAGACTTACATCAGGGTCAGTTTAGCATTTCATTTGTAAATCCAGGTCCCAGAGTCTGGAGGAGGATCAGAGAGGTCCAGAATGATTCCGGTCTTGAAGCCCAGTGTTTCCAGTCTCCACTGTCAGAGATGGTTCGGGGTCCATGTCATCTGCTGCTGCTGGTCCACTTGTCTTTATCAAGTCCAGAGTCCATGCTGTCAGCCGTCTACCAGGAGATTTTAGAGACCTTCATGCTTCCATCTGCTGAGAAGCTTTATGGAGATCCTGATTTCCTTTCCAACGTCCTACAGTGAAACCAGAACTACCAGAAACTGGTTTACTGACCCTGGTGTTACTGTGTTTGATTCTGACCTGAACCCCATAGAGCGGTGGTCCTCAACGTTTTCAGCCTGCGACCCCCAAGATAAAGGTTCCAGAGACCGGGGACCCCCACTTTACCTGAAGGTGGTTGAACAGTCAGGAACAGTCAAGAATAGTCATGTGGAGACGGGGCGTCCATAAAGAGGGATAAAGGGGGAGCTTTCTAGGACCCAGCCAAACTGGGGGCCCATAGAGGTCAGTCAAACCATGGTCCATTGTGAAGTTAAGCTGTGAAAAACACATTTTGTATTTGACATGAATAATAACCACTCTTATCAAAGAAACAAATATCTTTAGATGTTAGTTTAGCATTCTTCAGATGAAAAAACTTTTGTTAAAAACATAATTTAAATGGGTGAGAAATTGCTGAAATTGGTTTATAATGGCTAAAATGGTGAAAAGGTGATGGAATTGGATTTTTAAAGAACATAAATGTCTTAAAAGTGGCTAAAATGGGCACAAGAAGTGGTTTAAGGTGATTAAAAAGTGGGTGAAATGGCTATAAAGTGAGAAAAGGTAATGGTGGAAATTAGGTGGAATGGGATGGAAAAATTGATATAAATGGGCAAAAATGTATTAACTGTGGTTAAAATGGGCAAAAGGATGGAAAAATTGGCGATAGATGCAATAATGGATCAACAGAGGCAACAATAGACAGGAAGTGGCAAGAATTGGTTTAGAAGTGAAAAAAACAGGCAGGAAAAAGTGATGGAAAGGGTTTCAGATGGACAAAAAATGGGTTTTAAGTGGCAAAAATGTGCTAAAATTGGTGTTAAAAAGTGATAAAAAAGGGTCAACATTTGGTTAAATTTGTGTGAAGTGACAACAGCGTAATCTAAAAACATATTTTCCTAGTTTTTTAAGGCATCTGGTGATCCCCTCTCAGTGTCTCGCGACCCCCAAGGGGGTCCCAAGGTTGAGAACCACTGCCATAGAGGATCTGAAGAAGATGAGAGACTCAGCAATCCCATCCAGCTGAAGGCTGCTATCAGAGCAACCTGGGCTTCA
This sequence comes from Cheilinus undulatus, assembly GCF_018320785.1. Classification (NCBI taxonomy): domain Eukaryota; kingdom Metazoa; phylum Chordata; class Actinopteri; order Labriformes; family Labridae; genus Cheilinus; species Cheilinus undulatus. The sequence goes on along the minus strand of NC_054868.1, from coordinate 55,274,524 downwards.
TAACACAGCAGGACCACAGACTGATCTGCTCCGCAGAATTCATGAAAAAGGAGGTCAGACCAAGCACTGAGAGATAAATGAGCAGAATTGTCCAGAAGGTCAACATTTCTGGATTATAAATCCTTTTCTGGCTGATGTTTGTGAGATTCAAATATTTAAAGATGGTGGATTTTAGAATTTTGTGAGCTGTAATCATCAAAGTTAAAGCAAAAAAGGTCATGAAATGTTCCTTTTTGTATGAGATGAATCTAGAAAATACGTAACTTTAATTTTCTGGTTTAAATTCAAAGCAAAGGATGAACTTTTTTAGATATTCAGAGTTTTTTAGATGCAGTTGTAACGCGTTTTGTTCTGCATTCATCTGAACGCTCCCAGCTGCCGTAGATGTGTGATCAAATGAAGGAGATGAACACAGGAGGTGAATTATAATCCCATTAGTGGCCAGCAGATGGAGCTGTTCTTACTTTAAAACATTTAGCAGAAGGGGAAGTGGAAGCTCCTAATCCTCTTTCCTTAAGCCCTCTGCCTCCTCAGACCTCAAACACTGAACACACACGCCACACACACCTCAGCACGAAGACGGGTCACCACCATGAACAAAACATACGATGCCCAGAGCGATGAAGACGATAAAAACTCTCTTTACTCCTCATTTTGGTCTGATGGAGAACGGGAGGAGGATGAAGACGTGGTTTTAAAAGGGAAAGAGGTTAAACCTCTCACAGATACAGAAAACTCTCTGAAGGAGGCTTCAGAAGAGGAGAAGACCGAGCTGAACAACCAGGATCAGGAAGAGAAGAATCGTCAGACAGGAGGAAAGGACCCCGGACGTATCGGTGAGACAGATGACTTACTCCAAGAGGCTTCGGACGAGGAAAAGTTTGAATCGAGCGATGAAGGAGACATGAGCGGGGAAGGTTCGGTAAGTGGAAGTGATGAAGAGGCAGAAGAAGACGAGTTCAGCGAGGATGACAACAAAGATGAAGAGAATTCTTCCCTGGAAGATTTAGAGGAGGAAGAGGAAAATGAGCTCAGCACCGAGGGCAAAACGAGCCAGGAAAGCCTGGAGGAGAAAGAGGAGGGTTTAAAGGAGAAGCTTGAGCCCAAAAAATGGGCAAGCATGAGCAGGGGAAGTTCAGGGGGAGAGGAGTTTAGGGAGGACGACGACAAAGATACAGAGGATTCTTTCCAGGAAGATTCAGAGGAAGACGAGGACAACAAGGGCAAAACAAGCCAGGAGGAGGAAGAGGAGCATTTTAGCGAGGAAGACCCAAAACAGTTCAGTGAGACAGAGGATTTAAAGGAGAAACTTGAGCCCAAAAAACAAGCAAGCATGAGCAGGGGAAGTTCAGAAGATTGGAGTGATGTTGGGGAAGACGAAGATGAGTTTAGGGAGAACGACGACAAAGATACAGAGGGTTCTTTCCAGGAAGTTTCAGAGGAAGATGAGGACAACGAGGGCAAAACAAGCCAGGAGGAGAAAGAGGAGCATTTTAGCGAGGAAGACCCAAAACAGTTCAGTGAGATGGAGGATTTAAAGGAGAAAGCTGATCCAAAAAACCAGGAAAGCACCAGCAGGCAAAGTTCAGAAGACTGGAGTGATGAAGGAGAAGAGGAAGATGAGTTCAGTGAGGATGAAGCTGTGGGTATAACAAAGGATTCAGAGGAAGGAGAGGAAAGTGAGCCAAAAATCAAGGGTGAAATAAGTGGGGAAAGTCTGGAGGAGAAAGAGGAGGATTTTAAAAAGGAAAACCCAAAACCTACCAGCGAGATGGAGGATTTAAAGGAGGAGAAACTCAAATTAAAACACCAGGAAAGCACGGGCAGAGAAAGTTTAGAGGATGGGAGTGATGGAGGGGAAGAGGAGGATTCTCTCCAAGGAGATTCAGAGGAAGAAGAGACAAATGAGCTAAACATCAAGGGAAAAACAAATGGGGAAAGTTTGGAAAGCAAAGAGGAAGAGGAGGAGAAGGAGCTGTTTCTTAGCAAGGAAGACTCTGGGCATGTCAATGAGATCGAGGAGTCGCTGCAGAAATCTTCAGAGGAGGAGAAATGTGAGCAAAACGAGCAGGAAAGTATGAGCAGGGACAGTTCTGACGGTGGAAGTGAAGAGAAGCGAGAGGATGAGGAAGTTGATACCAGAGAGGAAGACTCCAAAAATGTCCGTGATGCAGAGGATTCTCTCAGCAAGGCTCCAGAGGAAGAAAAAGTTGGAATAAACTACCAGGAGAGCACAAGTGGGGACAACAAGGTAGAAAGTGATGAAGAAGAGGAGGAAATTGAGCGATGGATGGGAGAGGAAGATCTAAAACCTCTCTCTGGTAGAGATGACTTTCTGCAAGACGACCAACCAGAGCTACACGCCACGGGCAGAGACAATCTTGAAGAAGATGATGTGGAAGAAAAGAGAAAAAGTATCTCCGACAGTCCCGCTCCGAGTCTAATGACCTCAGGTTACGGCACGTACCAACTCGAGGAGTACAGAGACGATCACACCATCGCCGAGTTTGACCAGGACAGCCGTGGAGATCTGTCTGAGATGAGAGACGAAGACGACTATCGCTCGCTCTGCAGCTTCGGAGGCTTCGACATCGAACACACGGAGCCAGACTTCAGCAAGATCCAACCGCTGAGCCCTTTAGAGAACGCCAAGTTTGAGTTTAGTAGGAATGATGAAGAGTTTGACGTCGCAGGCGTGAAACCAGAGGAGCCGAAGCATGAGGAGAAACGCAAAGATGTGCGTGAAACATCCCAAAATAGAGTGACTAGCAGTGAAGAACATCTCTTTAAAGTAGAAGACGATGAGGGGCGTTCAAGAGGGGATTTAAAAGCAAGGGAAGAGGAAGAGCACGACTTTTACGAGGGGTACAACGTGGAGAAAGAGGACAGAGAGGAGTCAGACGAGTGCTCCAGCAACAAAGACATCAAGTTTATCGACTCCAAAGCCGATGTCAGCTGGATGACCAACAGGAAGAGGTTTGACGAGTGGGAAGGCAACCTCAGGAGGAAGAAGGGTAAATTTAAAGTTTATAGAAAATCAGAATTTTTCACTTTAATATTAAAAAATATTTCTACTAAAAACGAGCATCAGTACCATTCTTTACCACGACTAAAAGAAAAAGGTAGCAGTCTATAGGAGCTGCTAACTTTTAAGCTGCAATTTTGATCAATAAAATCTGTCTTTGTGTCAAACATGCCGTTTATAATGATGGCCAAAAGTTCGACTATGCTCTCATCAGACTATTACAGTTTTTCCCACATGCCTTTTAAAAATTTCATGTACATTCCTGCAAAGTTCAGTCATGTTTGGATGTTTTACTTCATCATGTCGTCCTGAAAATAAAGAGCACCGTACCAAACGGCCCGGAGCAGGGCGCTCCCTCTGGCATTCGACTGAATTTCAGATGGTCAGTCTGTTATTGTTTATTTAAACATACATTAATATGTTTTTGATATTTGTGTGTCTGCAGACGCAGCGAGCTGTCTGGAGGAGCGGCTGGCGGATCTTCGTTTATCCCCGTCGGCTCAGCGCGAGTTAGAGGATGAAGATGTCAGCGGTCACAGCGACACGCCAAGCTCCGTCTCTATGAGCGCCTTCGATTCCTACATCAGAGGCATGGTGGGTAATGTAGTCTGATACCTTATAATCACTGACGAAGGTAGGTTTATCTGTGACCAGAATCCATCAAATGTTCTTTAAATGTTTTTTTTGTTTGTTTTTTTTGGAACAGACTCGATCTCACAGCGACGGCGACATCAGACCCAAACCAAAATCCTGTAAGCAAACAGCAGACCTGATTTATTTTCATCTTTTTAATTCTAGACTGTCTTTAACTATTCTCTCTACTTTTGTTCCTTTCAGTCATCAGACCAGTGATGAATCAGCAAACCTTAAAAAAGACAGATCCAGTGGCCAAGTGAGTCAAAACCTGACATTTATCAGAGTTCCTGAACTCAAACAGAAAACTCACCATTCACTTTATTATGTTCAGCTGATCATTTGTGAACTTCCTATCAGCCAATTACTGATGCTTTCAGGCACAGGAATACGAAGTACTGTAGAGAATGAACATGAAATTGGTTAATAATGGCAAAAATGGAGGAAAAGTGGTGAAACTGGATTTTTAAAGAACATTAATGGGTAAAAAGTGGAAAAAACAGGCACAAGGTAGTAAAATGGGATTAAAACGTGGCTGAAATGGCTTTAAAGTGCAAATAAATGGGGGAAATTAGGTGGAATGGGATGGAAATTTGATTTAAAGTGGCAAAAATGGGTTAACTGTGGTTAAAATGGGCAAAAAGTGCCTGATAGTGGCAATAATGGGTCAACAGTAGTCTGAAAGTGGCAAGAATTGGTTTAAAAGTGACAAAAGCTGGCAGAAAAAGGTGATGGAAAGGGTTTAAAACAGACAAAAATGGGTTTTAAGAGGCAAATATGTTCCAAAATTTGAAAAATTGATGTTAAAAAGTGACATAAAAGGGTTAACATGGTAAAATTGGTGTAAAGTGGCAACAGTGTCATTTTAAAAATATTCTTAGTTTTTTAAGGCATCTGGTGACCCTCTCTCAGTGTCTTGTGACCCCCTAGGGCACTGATCATCAACTTGTGGCCCGAGGGCCATATCAGGCCCCCCAAAGCTTCCTATCCGGCCCCCAGAAGATCATTAAATTCAGAAAAGGAGGAAAAGAAGATTTGCCTTCACTTCAGATGTCTTCAGCTGTTAAACGCACCCAAAAATTGTTAGTAGTTGTTTTTTGTTGTTAGTTTTAAAAATAGCTTACAATGGCTGACAAGTGAATTTCTGTTTAAAAAAAAAAAAAAAAAAAAAAACAATGTATCAAAAAGTGGTTTAGGACTGGTGGAAATGTTGCAAAAACTGCCAGATAAAGTGTTGAAAAGGGGTTAGACAGCAGCAAAATGTGTTGTGGGGTCGCACAAAGGGACAAACATGGGCTGGAAAAGTGGTGAAAAGAGGTTAAAATGTGGCAAAAATTGGTAAAAGAGGTATACAGGGGCAAAAAGTATCATTAATGGGTCAAAAGTGGCAGAAATGGTGCAAACCCAGTAATGAAAAGGGGTTCAAAAGTGACCAAATAGATGAAAAGTGGCAAAAATAGTTGAAAAGTTCCAAAAAAAAAATTGAAAAAAGTAGCACAAAGGGGATAAAACGTGAAGGAAAAGTGGTCAAAAAGGTTAAAGAATGGCAAAAATTGGCAAAAGTATAAAAAAAGATCTAAAAGTGTCGAAAATATACCAAAAATAGCCTGGCAAAGTGGTGAAAAGGGGTTAAAGAGTGGTCAAATGGGCAAAAAGTGTCAAAAATGATCAAAAGAGGTTAAGAGTGGCAAAAAATGTTGCAGAAATGGCCGAATGAAACAGTGAAAAGGGATTTAAAAGTGTCAAAAATGGGTAAATATTGGTGCTAACTCACAATTGGGGAGGTCCATTCTCTAGGATTCGAATGAAAATACTAAGTGTTGTTAATAAGCTCAAAATATGTATTTAATTTTTGTTTGTTTGAAAGTCTGGCCCCCAGAGTTTCTGTCAAAACTGAAATCTGGCCCTTGTGCAAATTTACTTGATGACCCCTGCCCTAGGGGGGTCCCGACCCCAAGGTTGAGAACCACTGTACTAAAACATCCACGATTCCTCCATCGCTCAAACGTCTGACTCCTTATTTCCTCTGCAGATATTTCCAGTACAAGCAGTTCTGGGAAATGTTCAAACTTCCTGGAGAGTCGGACAGGAAAGCGATCCGCCGGGAGATACAGGTAGGAAGATTTATCTCCTACTCAGCGGAAAAGATTCTTTCATTCTGGGCTCAAAGTGAAAGTTGTAAAATTCAAATAATTTATGGTTAAAAAGAGGAATTGGGTGGAAAAGTGATGACTCATAAATCCTTTGACATGTTTGCTGTTTAGTTCTTCATTTGAGACTGAAAATGGCATGCTGGTTTTCTCACTGATTTGTTTTTTTTTTTTTTTTTTCAGGAACAGCTCGCGTACCAGCCTCCACCTGTGAGTATCTCATGAGAATTTCTCTGTAGAAAAAACTGCATTTAAATCTGTTTGGATCACCCCATGGTTATACCTATTCTTGTTTAGTTTTTGTCCTTAGAGTCGTTTTTATGGAAGAGTATTTGGGTGCATGAGGGGGAAAATGAGAAATTTTACCTCACACTTCTGCAAAAGTCAATGAAATTTAAATGTAAAGACAAATACTAGAATAGTATTTCACAGATGGCTTTATTCTTAACATTTTGACTTTTCTCAAAGATGTGACTGTTTGATTTTTCTACTTGACATTTGACTTTCTCCTCAGTATTTTAATGTTTCCTGACATTTTCGCCTCTTCTTCACATTTAAACTCTTCGTCATCTCATCACATTTTTTCTGGATATTTGGAATTTTTCTCATCATTTTTAACTTTTCTTGGAGTTGCAACTTTTCAGGATGTTGGCTTTTTCTGAATATTCCGACTTTCTCGAGACTTCTCCTCAGTACTTAAATAACTATTCTGAGTTGTTCTGTCTTTGTTTTTACTTTTCTCTAACCTTACAAAGCAGATGGATACGCCCATTTCTGTTTCTCACTGGTGAATCCATCTTGCAAAGCTCCGGCCTGAACCGTTTGGGCCTGGTTAGAAAGTGACAGGACCAATCAGTGATAAGGGGCAGTACTTTCAGGCACGGCGAAGTCGTGACGTAAGCAAGCAGCAACAAGAGGCCGGTGCAGTTATGGCAGAAGAAATTAGTGTGGATGCTGCTAAAGCGCCAGTTTTACCAGAACTTGACGACATTTCTTCGTTAAAAGAAGAACAAAGAACAGCAGTGAGTTGTTTTCTTTTCAAAAACCACAGGGGTCGTGTACTGACATGTCTACAGTTGCCATGGTTACCGTTATGCAGTTCTCTATGGAGTTTACTCCTCAGTCGTGGCTACGTCACGTTTTGTTGCGCTGATTGGCCCGTAAAGATGTGACAGACAGAACATTCATCCAATCACCCTCTGGGAAAGGGCAGAGCCTTTGGGGAAAAAAAAACCTCAAACACCGTCTATGGAAGGTTTACCAGATGGATCGAGTAAAACAAAGCCATCTGGGGTGCCATGTTAACTTTTCTCCAAATTCAACTTTTTAGGTTAGGTTTTGTGAGATCTTTCAAAAGTAGACTGAAATGACCTAGCAGGGACTACGTCCAAGTTAAATCCACCAAAACAATGGAGGGTGAGCATCCCTGAGGGAAATTCATTGATTTATACCTCGAAATTGGCCTTTAATAAAAAAGACTTTCAATCAGTGTTTAGTCGCAGGCACGCCTCTCTTATCAGCGAAACGCATGTGAAGGGAATTATGGGTGAAAGGGGGCTCTCTCATCATAACACTTGGATCTGGCGTCCTGGTCAAATTCATCAGCCACCAGTTGCAATCCTCACAGCTTCACGGCTCCACGATAATGGAAAAAAAATCCATCGTTTTTAATTTTTCCCCCCATGTCCCTTCCAGGGCTCTGAACATTTCTTACATATTGACTTTTACTTTTATTTCTCCCACATTCTGATATTTTTCTGCAACTTTTTGGATTTTTCATGATTTGACCTTATTTGACTTTTCATTGACATTTTAAACTCTCTAGGAATTCTGACCCACAGCATATTTTTATGTTATCAAACCATTTTAAAGTTTTCTTTATTTTGACATTTCTCAGTATGACTTTTTTTATTTGTCCTTGACAAACTTTAATGGATATTTTGACTTTTCCTTGTTTTTTGCCTGGCCTCATACACTTTTGTTGGTTTTCCTCTAGTTAAAATTTTACAGCGTTTTTGGGGGGTTAAAACTAATGGAAGGAATTTATATTATCAAACAAACATAATAAACATGTATCATTAAGTTCTACCAAGTCACTATGAAAAACAAAAAAATATACTAACAAGAATACCCCTGGTCTGATCCAAAGCCGAAAAAAAAGAAGTAAAATTAGTGTTTTATCTTCTGCCACTGTTGTGCAGATTTAGGTCATACTGAACAGCAGCAGGTGGCGCTGTTGGGCAGTTGTTCCTAGTTTTAATTTGTGCATCAATAGAATGATTGTACTGGACTGCATTTATATCTTTTTTTTTAAATCACGCTTTCTACTGAATTTTCAGGAGAGCTTTCTGCCATTTTTTCTTAGAGATTATCTCGGACTTCTGTCCAAACAGATGAAAAAGATTTTTTTAGAGACCAGCAGCTAGAATAATTTCTTCATTGTTATTTCCCTCACATAAACTCACTGTTGATCCACACGAATGCTGCAGTTGAAGTGTTTCTGATATATACATATATTTTGTTTTTCTTGCAGCCCAAACCTCGCAGAGTCTACGTACCGAACACTTACGTCGTGCCAACAGAGAAGAAACGCTCAGCACTGCGCTGGGAGATCAGGACCGACCTCGCCAACGGCGTCCTGCCGCACAAGTTCTCTTATCCGTTCTAGGCCTTTCCTCTCCACATGCCTTATCAGACTTTTGACTGTTTTTAGCATTGAAATATTTATTCATGATCTTTTTACATAATAAACACAAAGAAAACATCTGTGGAGGTCTTAAAGGTGGTTTCTAAGGGACACCAGAGTACGGGAGCTTGAACGGGTACAGAGGGGTAAAGCGCTCGTCGTGCCACAGCAGTTTGTCCTCCAGAAACTTGACGGTTTTCAGCGTGAGGACGAGAGCTTCATGTTTCAGCATGCTGTGGACGTTCAGACCTGAAACACAAACATCAGCTTCTTCAGAATACGATAGTTTAAACTTCCATATGAAACACGATCGCCATACAAGGCAAGAAAAAAGAAAGCACCAAGTACCCATCACCGGTTAACTCTTTTTCTAGCCTCCATACCAGGGGTGTCAAAGCCAGTCCCAGCAGGGGTCGGATTCTGGTTTTAGGTCTAACCTGAGAGCCTACTAGGGTCAACACAGCCTTAAGCGGTCAACCTCATTTGCTCCAGTAATAAAATACGAGATATAGATGAACCATTTAGAAATTTTAAAAAGTTAAAATGGTAAGTTTAAAAGCTCAAAATCTGAGAGAAAAAGTTCATCTTATTAGTTTAGAAGGTCAGAACACAATATTAAAAATAAAAAATGTTTTTAAAGAACAAATATTATATGAGTAGAAAATGGAAATCATAAGTTTGGAAGGTCAAAATATGAGATGAAATTTGAAATCTTGAGTTTAAAAGTCAAAATATGACTTAAAATTTTAAATTGCAAGTCTGATAGTTCAAATATGGGATTAAAAAGCCAAACTTAGGAGTTGAAAATGTGAAAATATGAGCTAAAATTCAAAATAATGACTTGAAAAGTCAAAATTACGAATTTATAATGTCAAAATGTGAAATAAATTGGAAATCATGATTATAAAAGGACAAAATATTGGATTAAAAAGCCAAAATAATGAGTTGAAAAGATAAAAAATATGACTTAAAACTTAAAATTGTGAATCTAAAAGAAAAATATGACATATACAGTCCAAATTATGAGTTAAAGAGGTCACAGCATGAAATAAAAAGTCAAAATCATGATTTGAGTGATAATCCTGAGATGCAAAATTGAAAATATGAAATAAAAATGCAAGTAAATCTCTTTTCCCACATTCCTGACATTTTATCTAATCTTTCTTACTCTTTTTCAGATTTTTATGGATAAACAAGGAAATTTGAAATAATTGTGGTAAAGTTTACATTTTTATATTGAAGGAAATCTGCCGACCTCCTACTGGTGGGCCAGTTAGAATAGAAATATGATCTTGCGGGCCAGAGTTAACCGTTCCCCAGGCTGGATTTGGCCCCCCAGGCCTTTAGTTTGACACCCCTACTCTATACCATGTGACAATGCCTGCAAAATTACTGCATCTTTATTTCAATTATTCTAAGGAGGAATAGAACTTTGTCATGATATTCTCATGTTTTGAAATACACCTGTCCTATGACATGAGACAAAAGCTGTCGTCACCTCGGGTTCAACACTCTTGGAGGTTATTTTACATTCTATAGGAGCCGATTTAAACTCACCGATGGCTGGAATTATGTTCACCGTCTTCAGATCAGCCGTCGCCTGGAGAATATTTTCAGGAATCTCTTCATCTCTGAAAGAAACCAGAATGTTGTCAACACAGCTGGGAGTCAATAAAGTTTTTTTATGTAGTTACACAGGAGCCTCTCTAGTCATACTCACAGGTCCACTATGAGTACCGACTCCCCCCAGTGTCTGTGTCGGATCAGGTCCAGCAGGTACTGAGGGTCTGGGGTCGGGATGTTCAAAGAGTCCACGATGTGAAGGTAGTCCTGGAGAAATGGACGATAATACCAGTATTCAACACTTAAAGCTGAAAAACCTCATGTTTCTGTGGAGGTATAAGGGCTGGGCTATATAACACAAAAATAACTCCTGCAGCTCTGTGCAGAACTTGAAGACATGTTTGGGGCAAAAATTGAGGCTGAATCAAGGCGTTGATGTGGAGATAAACACCTGAGAGCACAGGGACAGGAAGGAGGATTGACACAACCCCGGCTGTGCTCTGGATGTCCTTGCATGTTACCGGGGGCATGAGGCAATAAGCTGTTGGAAAAACTAAAGTCCACATCTTTAGGGTGGAGTAAGGGGTAGATGTGGTGAGTGAGAACCACCTAGGGGACTGCCTAAGCTGGTAGTGGGGTTACCATGAGCTCCTGGTCGGGCCGTGGATGTCCAAGGCTCGGACAGGAGAGATAATGCTGAGTTTGACCTTGGCTATCGAGAGATGTGTAGAGCTTGGCTCTGGCCGTCCTCCTGCTCCTCTCCTGCCCAGGATTTTGTGGCCCATTATGAATCCTTAGCAGCCTACATGCCTAAAACTCATGCACATGAATCTCTATAAAGATATTTATATATGGACCTGCTGGTAGCCTGAGGTTTAAAGAAATGCAGCAAAAGTGGCTCTAATTGGGAATATTTCTATATAGTGTCCTTTCAGATGGAAAAACAGACAAAGTTCTCTTAAGAATTCTGACAAGTGGGCAAATTTTGAATTAGTGCATTTTAGGGCACCCTCTAAGTGGACATAACTTGACGAGGTACCCTCCAAGGCAGCAGTTCCCAAAGTGGGAGTCAGGAAACCCTGCTTTGTGCAGCATCCTAAACTTTCACCACCTGCAGGGAAGGTCTCTGGTGCTATCATTTCGGGGGTAATGGGCTGAAAGTTTGGGAAGCCCCACTCTAAGGTGCACTCTAAGTGAGCAAATTAGACAAAATGTCTTCTACGGTGATTTCTGAGGGGACAAAACTTGATAAAGTGCCCTCTTATAGGAAAAAAGTGGTTGTTGGGGTGCCTTCTGAAGCCCAAATCACACTGACAGCAGTGAGTCAACAGTCATACTCCCATCAGCCACTGCATGGCCCGCTGCTTGATAGCAGAGCTGATTCTGTTGAAAATCAAACCATGCTGAAACCTGTTTGATACCAACAAAAACAGTCCTAGACGTCCAATGATGGGGGATTTTTCTTTTTAATTATCAGAAATTGGAGAAAACGAATACACAGTCTAAAACATGGAGGACATTCCTGTAGTATCTGTTTAAATTAGCTGGCATTAGCTAAAAGTAAAGAAAAACTATTGAAAAAACAAAAGAAAAATTAATGAAAAAAAAGACAGAAAAGAAGATTGAAAAAATGATAGACAAAAAAAATGAACAAAAAAAACTAAAGAGGAAATTAACAAGAAAACAACTGAAAAAATTGAACAAGAAAACGAAAAAACAATTGGAAACGAACGGAAAAACGAAAGACAAAAATAACCAGAAAAACGATTTAAAAAACAAAAAAACATTTAATAAACGATTGGAAAAACGTTTGTAAAATAGAACAAAAAACGAATAAAAAAAATTCATGGATAAACAAATGGAAAAGCGATTTAAAAAAAACCCAATAGAAATAATGATCAAAAAAAATTAACAAATAAAGAAACGGGAAAATGACTGAAAAAACTAATGAAAATATAACGAATGAAAAAAGCAAGAAAAACAACAATCTGAAAAAGCCATAGAAAAAATGATAGAAAAAGCTATTGAAATAAGGAGAGAAAAAAGCAAACGATAAAGCAAAGAAAAATGAACAAAAAACGAACAAAATAAAACGAGCAAAAAAACGAGCAAAACATTGAGCAAAAAAAATGAATTAAAAAATATGAAAAAAAAGGAATTAAATCTCAGTGAGTCACAGAAGGACTCCTGAAATGTCCTTATGTGAGTATTTGATGATTGAATGGACCACCTATCTATCTCTCATAAATATCTGTAGTTATCTTTAAGCTTTGATGCTTTTTCAAACCATAAATCATTCAAATATCTGTGTATGCAGGGGGAGGAGGTCAGGATGTCCCACGCTCTTAGACAGTGTGTGTCTGAATGATCAATGATCAGTGGTAAAAAAGCACAGAAACCTGATGATCTTCAGTCATATTTTAGCAGGAGAGAGATGAAGATCTGAATGGCACATTTGGAAAAGTGGGTGAATTAATAAGGAGCGAGCTCTTTCTAACAGCTCTTATGTGTTTGTGCTATCTGGGCATGTGCAGGACTTTGTCTGGAATTTGAGTTCATTAAAAGGAAGAACTGCCAAAAACTGTTTCTGTTGATCAAACAGGCATCATCATCACATTAATCTTAATGCTATGACCGCTCTATAATGATAATCCCTTTAATAGTTTGTCTCTATGAGCAGGTGTTGTTTACCTGAGCCATCTTGGAGCTCAGAGCCACTTTGAGTCCGAGCACTCTGACCTTCATGGGTAGCATGTAGTAATAACTGGTCGGCCCTCTGGGTCCGTGAGAAACGCCACCTGAGGGGATAAAAAAAAAAACATCAGCTGAGTTCAGTCTTTTACACCATAAAGGAGAAGACTTCTACATCGCCGCTTCAACATCAGCTGATGAAGAAAAGTCGTTTAAAACAGCCTCAGAAATCAGAACTAACCCACCTCCTCTCCAGATCGGTGAGCGGATGCTTCCGTGTCGCGCTCGTCCACCTCCTTTCTGTTGCCATGGTTTCCTGCCTCCACCTCGGACTTCTGACCTCACCTTTGTGTGGGCGTGGCTCTAACAGATCAGAACAACCGTTGGTTTAAATATTATTTTTATTATTTAAAGTTACTTTGATCACACTGAGCGATCACAGAGACGGTTTATCAAACAGAAACTATTCCTTTATGCACAGGCGGAGCTTGATTCAACCACAACAGTTTAACAGTCTGATAAAATTCAGGTCATTCAAACTATCTAAGATCATGATAAAAGACATGAATGGTTCATATAAAAGTCTTTTGGTAGTAACACTTGTGTTTTTGGCTGTTCTGTTTGGCTTTAAATGATGAAAACTTTATTTAAATATACACTTTCTTTCATTCTGAATCTTATTTTGAAGTTAAATCAGCTTTATAAATTTTGAACAACACCATGAGGCAATCAGACAACATTCAAGAGGAACATTTTTAAAAATGGGTCAATAACTTACGATTCTTTTAAAATTTTTCTGCCATATTTCAACCTGATGGAGAATGTCGAGCCTGAGAGGAGAGAAAACAAACAGATTAGACGAGGAATAAGAAGGGTGGTTCAGACGATACTTCATCAGGGTTTAACAAACGTTTTCAGCATTTTGATAACAAAGATCCTGAATATCAGCAACTAATCACAGGAGAAATTAAACCCTAGCAGATCTGAAATTCAAAGTGAGTCCAGTTTTACCTCGGGGGAACTGCAAACACGTCCGGGTGGAGCTGAACCAAGCCCAACGGCTCACTGTCCCGACTCTCCAGGGTCTCCACCCACGTCTGGACGGGGCTCAGGTGAGCCGGAACGACGGCATCGCAACTCCTCAGGAGAGGCAGCGAGCAGTCGGCAGGAGGAGGAGGACGCTCTGCTCGAGGAAACATGACAGGAGACAGAGGCAGAGGTCATGGGGTCAACTTTGAGTTAGAAAGCCAAGATATGAGAGCAAATATAAGAGAAAAATGAGAGCATATAGGAGGGTTCTGTTTGTCCTGAAGAGGAATATTCCCTGCAGAGGGAAACAACAATAATTCATGTAATCAGTAATCAGCCAGTGTTTAAAGCAGGAAATCAGAGCGAGGAAATCACTTTACATTCTGTTAACTCAACACGTGGCTTGTGATGATTTGTGGCTCTTTTATGTCTTAATTTGAAGTATTATCCCCCAGAAAACCTTAAAAAAGGGAAACTTTGACCTCAGAAATTATCCATTGCAAGCCACACTAATCGGTTTGTTTCCCACACTTGGCTTTAATTGTCAACCTTTATTTTTCTCTGTATATATCCATCCATTGCTCTTATTTACAACACTGTATCAGTGTTGACACTGTATGCTGTTGCCAAATGTTGTGATTCCTGCCACACCCCAATTTCCCTACGGGGACAAATAAACTAACTTTTTGCCCATTTTAGTCACCTTTCAGCAATTTTTTTGTCATGTTTTTGCAACTTTATGACCATTTTTGTGACTTCTCACCCAAATTTTGCCACTTTCTACCCTTTTTGCCACAGTTTCTCCCCATTTTTGTCACTTTTCAGCCATTTTTTGGCATATTATTCCTACTTTTCCCCTTTTCACCATTTTTTGCCACTTTTTTTTATCATTTTGCTCCCTCTAACTTCTTTTTATTGCTCTTTATTGGGTCCTCAACCTTTTCAGCCTGGGACCCCCAAAATAAAGGTGCCAGAGACTAGGGACCCCCACTGTTCCTGAAGGTGGTTGAACACAGCAAATACAATTTGGGATAGTCATGTGCAGACAAGGCCGTGAATAAAGAGGGATAAATGGAAGAGCTTTTTGGCACCCAGCCAAACTGGGGGCCCATGGAGGTCAGCAAAACCATGGTCCATAGTAAAGCTAAGCTGTGATATCCATATTTCATATTTAACCTGAAAAAATAACCACTCTTATCAAAGACACAAATATGTTTTATATAATTCATGTAGAAAATAGCCTTCTTAAAAATGCAAATACCTTTTTTTTAAAAAAAATGATCAAAATGGTTTAGAAATTGCTACAATGGGTTAGTAACAGCAAAAAATGGTGGAAAAGGTGGTGGAATTGGATTTTAAAATTAGCAAAAATGGGTTAGAAGTGGCAAAAATTAGATAAAGATGGTAAAAATATGGCAAAAATGTGTCAAAGTGGAAAAAATAGTGGTAAAAGGGAGTTAAAAAGTGGCTGGAATGGCTTTAGATTGGCAAAATGGCTGGATGGAAATTTGATATAAACTGGCAATAAAGGGTTACCTGAGAAAGAAAAAATAGGCAGATTGCCAGAAATTTGTTAAACTAGCAAAAAACAGCATATCAAATAGAAAAATGTGGTTAAAACGGGCAAAATTTGGCATAAAAAGTGGTAAAAAGGGATAGAACCCGACCGATATGGGATTTTTGGGGCTGATGCCGATATTGGGGGCTAAAAAAAAAGCCGATATCTGATATATCGGCTGGTCCAATGTATTGGCTGATAACCGATATTTTGGCCGATATATGAAAGAACATTGATATACACGGGATATGTACTGTACATGAACACAAATGTGGACATGTGAATAACCAGTTGCATTTATCTTTGTTTATTTCACAAAGATGCAACTTAGACGACATTCAAACACTGTATAATAGTCTTATACTGTGGCTGTGGACAATATTGGGGTGGTTGGTAGTGGGATAGGGTGGTTGCGGGTGTGTGGGTGTGAGGGAATGACTCTAATTGTCTATGTTAAGCAAAAGGTGGGGGTGGGTGGGTTTGAGGGAATGTTTTTATTTTGTCTATGTAAAGCACTTTGAGTTACATGTTATGTATGAATAGTGCTTTATAAATAAAGTTTGATTGATTGATTGATATTAGACAGGAAAATTATAAATGAAGAGCCATATTTACATCGCTGTGGCAAATATGCACATAGAATATGTTTACAATGTGATTCTTGATAACCCTGAGGAAAGCCACCAGCTTAAATGTGCCTGTTTTATAAAGCTGTTCTCTAAAGATCTACTATTAGTGAAACTTTCTGTCTCCACACTGGTAGAATATGTCACAGGAAAGATAAAAACCGTATGAATGCTTTTCTGGTTTGTGTTTTTCAAAGTAAAAGACGGGTTTAGCATTTCTATAGAGAAACTCCTTCACTTGTACAGAATGCTTTTATTTTGAAAAGTTCCGACACACTTCCTCTGTACACTAAATCAAGTAGCTTTTGGCGGTGTTTACTGAGGTAAAACTTATGAAGAAGGACAGGGCTTTGAGAGCAGGGAGATGCGGCTGACAGGCAGAAAACTAGCGCCCTGTGTGAAAGCCGAATCGGAGCTGACACGCGTGGCACACACAAGCAGCAAAACACGCTCCCAGTCTGAAACGAGCGTTAGTCCTCTACTCTGCTGCAGTCGAACTGCGTGAGGACGAGGCTGCCTGTGAGTGCTTACGGATGGAGAGGGGCCCACGGCAGCAGCTGCTCAGTGAGAAAAGCAACAACTTTAGGTGCTTTCATGTCAAAGTCTCCAAAACTCTCCAGTCACACCAGAAAAAGTCACTAGATTTGTCGCTAGTTGTTTTTTTTTTGAAAAAGAGGCACCAGAGGGTTCTGAAAACTCGCTAAATATAGCGACGAAGTAGCTAAGTTGGCAACACTGAGTGGGGGAGAGCTGCTGCACTCTGCGTCTGAGGGGGAGGGGCCAGGCACTCGGGCTGAGTTCAGCATGGAGACACAACACAGAGCGACAGGAGCCAATCACCACGGAGCAAGAAAGTTAATCTATCAGCCACATTTTGGCCGATGTTGGTTAATCTGTGAAACGCTATAAGCGGCCCAATTTATCGGCCCACCGATAAATCGGTCGGCTCTAAAAAGGGGTTAACAGGAGCAATAACGGGTCAATAGAGGCAACATTAAGCTAAAGTGGCAAGAATTGGTTCAGAAGTGGCAAAAACAGGCAGAAAAAAGTGGTGTAAAACTGACAAAAATAGGACTTAAATGGAAAAAATGTGTTAAAATTGGTGGGAAAAACTGACGATAAGGGGTTAAAATTTGACAAAATTGCTGTAAAGTGGCAACAGTGGAATCAAAAAAATATTCTTAGTTTTATAAGGCATCTGGAGACCCCCTCCCAGCGTCTTGCGACCCCCAAAGGGGTCCTGACCCCAAGGTTGAGAACCACTGCTCTAGAAAATGAAAAAGGGGCATGTGATATTACATTTGAGATGCTTGATCTTGGTATGGAACATAGGAGGGTAAAAACTTGGAACCAAAGCCTTTACTCACTTAATCTTGCAGGATCTATGAGGTTTGAGGGCAGCAGGAGATTTGGAGGCAACAGACTCTCTCCAGAAAACGAGGAGGCAAACTAAAGAGGAAAAAACAGAGTTAAAGGAGCAGCCAGAGGACAAAACATGCATGTAAAAGGAGGAAATCTGCAACAGTACAACCTCCAGATATGGCACTGATTAAACTCACAGGTTGGTCACCTTCCCTGGCTTTATTCTGCAGATACGAGCGTGTTCCTGTCATCTACCATTATCTGTTCTGTGCAGTCTTAATGGAAAAAATTATCTGTCAAGTAAAACTGTCATTTGTTAAAGTTTTAGATTTAGAGACTAACTGATTATTGTGTGCCTTAAACATCATTCTGTATGATTCTAATTGTTTTTTTCTCCTCAATATTAAAATTGGTTGTAGTGATCTTCTACATGTGTTTCCTCACACAGTAATTTAAATAAGATAGATCCAGGAAGTGTTAAAAATGCGGAGTGAGCCTTGATTAAAAACTTGGGCTGTAGTCAACCAAAGAAAAACTTGGTCAACTAAAATTGCACCAGATCATCAATTAATTGATTAGTCCTGGGACGGACCAAAAAAAACACAAAAAACCGTAATGTTATTTCTACATCAAACTTATCACCGACAATGTCGTCAGTGCATCTAGGTGGTATTTCAAATTCAAAATGAACCAAAATGAATTTCAAAATCTGACTATTTTTGCAGTATAACCACCTTATGTTGTAATTAAATAATAATCCTTTTTAACAAAATGTTGCCACAACACTGACTTTTTTGACGTGTCGTCAATTAACGGAAAACGGAGTATAAACGTGCTTCACAGGCTTTGGTGGGAGGGTCCTAGTGACGTTGTCTTGACTTTCTGGGTATTTAACTTGTAATTAATTACCCTTAAAGGCACGAGTAAATTATATTTGAATAGTTATATTCATAGTTATGTT